>NC_037673.1:39925490-39950903 GCF_003255815.1 Theropithecus gelada | reverse complement strand
TGGATTAGAGACTTAAATGTTAGACCTAATACCATAAAAATCCTAGAGGAAAACCTAGGTAGTACCATTCAGGACATAGGCATGGGCAAAGACTTCATGTCTAAAACACCAAAAGCAACAGCAGCAAAAGCCAAAATTGATAAATGGGATCTAATTAAAGATTCTCCTTTTTGTATTGAGTTACCTTTTTACTTTTGTCAAAGCCCAGTTGATCCTATTCATGTGGGTCTTTTTCTGGACTCTCTGTTCTGTCCCATTGATGTATGTGTCTATCGTTTAATTAATACTGCCACACCTTTTTAATTATTGTAGCTCTTGTTAAAATTAGGTAGTGGGAGTCCTCCAATTCTGTTATTCTTTTTCTTTTTTATATTTCAATAGGTTCTTGGGTAACAGGTGATGTTTGGTTACATGGATAAGTTCTTTAGCAGTGATTTCTGAGAGTTCGGTGCACCCATTACCCGAGCAGTGTACAATGTACCTGATGTGTAGTCTTTCGTCCCTCACTTCCTTCCACACTCTCTCCCCTGAAGTCCCCAAAGTGCATTTTATCATTCTTATGCCTTTGCGTCCTTATAGCTTAACTCCCACTTAAAACATATGATGTTTGGTTTTCCATTCCTGAGTTACTTCACTTTGAATAATGGTCTTCAATTCCATCCAGGTTGCTGTGAAAGCCATTATTTCATTCCTTTTTAAGACTCAGTAGTAATTCATGTGACAGACAGATAGATAGATAGTTAGATAGATAGATAGATCACATTTTCTTTACCCACTCATTGATTGATGGGCATTTGGGCTGGTTCCATATTTTTGCAATTGTGAATTGTGCTGCTGTAAACATGTGTCTCCACACTGTTTTTCATAGAGGTTGTATTAGTTTACATTCCCATCAACAGTGTAAAAGTGTTCTCTTTTCACTCAATCCACATCAACATCTTTTTTTTTTTTTTTTTTTTTTTNTGGGACTACAGGTGCCTGCCACCTCGCCCGGCTAGTTTTTTGTATTTTTTTAGTAGAGACGGGCTTTCACCGTGTTAGCCAGGATGGTTTCGATCTCCTGACCTCGTGATCCGCCCATCTTGGCCTCCCAAAGTGCTGGGATTACAGGCTTGAGCCACCGCGCCCGGCCATCAACATCTATTTTTAAACAATTTTTAAATTATCACCATTCTTTCAGGAGTAAGGTGGTATTGCATGGTGGTTTTGATTTGCTTTATCCTGATCATTAGTGATGTTGAGCATTTTTCCATATACTTGTTGGCCACTTATATATCTTCTTTTGAGAATTGTCTATTTATGACCTTAGGCCACTTTTTGATGGGATTGTTTGTTTTGTTCTTGATGATTTATTTGAGATTCTTGTAGGTTCTAGATACTAGTCCTTCATTGGTTGCATAGTTTGCAAAGATTTTAGCCCACTCTGTGGATTGTCTGTTTACTCTGATGATTATTTCTTTTGCTTTGCAGAAGCTTTTTAGCTTAATTAAATTCATAAAGGTTTGTTTGTTTTGTTGTTGTTGTTGTTTTCCCTGTTTTTTTTTTATTATTATACTTTAAGTTCTAGGGTACATGTGCACAACATGCAGGTTTGTTACACAGGTATACATGTGCCATGTTGGTTTGATGCACCCATCAACTCATCATTTACATTAGGTATTTTTCCTAATGCCATCCCTCCCCTAGCCCCCACCCTTTGACAGGCCCCAGTGTGTGATGTTCCCTACCCTGTGTCCATGTGTTCTCATTGTTCAACTCCCACCTATAAGTGAGAACATGCAATGTTTGGTTTTCTGTCCTTGTGATGGTTTGCTTAGAATGATGGTTCCCAGCTTTATCCATGTCATTGCAAAGGACATGAACTCATCCTTCTATGGCTGCATAGTATTCCATGGTGTATATGTGCCACAATTGCTTAATCCAGTCTATCACTGATGGGCATTTGGATTGGTTCCAAGACTTTGCTATTGTGAATAGTGCGGCAGTAAACATACGTGTGCATGTGTCTTTATAGTAGCATGATTTATAATCCTTTGGGTATATACCCAGTAATGGGATGGCTGGGTCAAATTGTATTTCTTGTTATAGATTCTTGAGGAATCGCCACACTGTCTTCCACAATGGTTGAACTAATTTACACTTACCAACAGTGTAAAACCATTCCTATTTCTCCACATCCTCTCCAGCATCTGTTGTTTCCTGACATTTTAATGATCGCCATTCTAACTGGCGTGAGATGGTATCTCATTGTGGTTTTGATTTGCCTTTCTCTGATGACCAGTGATTATGAGCATTTTTTCATATGTCTTCTGGGCTGCATAAATGTCTTCTTTTGAATCTGTTCATATCCTTTGCCCACTTTTTGATGGAGTTGTTTGTTTTTTTCTTGTAAATTTGTTCAAGTTCTTTGTAGATTCTGGATATTAGCCCTTTGTCAGATGGGTAGATGGCAAAAATTTTCTCCCATTCTGTAGGTTGCCTGTTCACTCTGATGATAGTTTCTTTTGCTGTGCAAAAGCTCTGTAGTTTAGTTAGATCCCACATTTCTATTTTGGTTTTTGTTGCCATTGCTTTTGGTGTTTTAGTCATGAAGTCTTTGCCCATGCCTATATGCTGAATAGTATTGCCTAGGTTTTCTTCTAGGGTTTTTATGGTGTTAGATCTTACATTCAAGTCTTTAATCCATCTTGAGTTAATTTTTGTATACGGTGTAAGGAAGGAACCCCATTTCAGCTTTCATACATTTGGCAAGCCAGTTTTCCCAGCACCATTGATTAAATAGGGAATCCTTTCCCCATTTCCTGTTTTTGTCAGGTTTGTCAAACATCAGATGGTTGTAGATGTGTGGTGTTCTTTCTGAGGCCTCTGTTCTGTTCCATTGGTCTACATATCTGTTTTGGTACCAGTACCTTGCTGTTTTGGTTACTGTAGCCTTGTAGTATAGTTTGAAGTCAGGCAGCATGATGCTTCCAGCTTTGTTCTTTTTATTTAGGATTGTCTTGGCTAGGTGGGCTCTTTTTTGATTCCATATGAACTTTAAAGTAGTTTTTTCAATTCTGTGAAGAAAGTCATTAGTAGCTTGATAGGGATAGCATTGAATCTATAAATTACCTTGTTCAAAATGGCCATTTTCATGATATTGATTCTTCCTATCCATGAGCATGGAATGTTCTTCCATTTGTTTGTGTCCTCTTTTATTTCATTGAGCAGTGGTTTGTAGTTCTCCTTGAAGAGGTCCTTCACATCCCTTGTAAGTTGGAATCCTAGGAATTTTATTTTCTTTGTAGTAATTGTGAATGGGAGTTCACTCATGATTTGGCTCTCTGTTTGTCTGTTATTGGTGTATAGGAATGCTTGTGAGGTTTGCATGTTGATTTTGTATCCTGAGACTTTGCTGAAGTTGCTTATCAGCTTAAGGAGATTTTGGGCTGAGATGATGGGGTTTTGTAAATATAGAAACATGTCATTTGCAAACAGAGGCAGCTTGATTTCCTCTTTTCCTAATTGAATAGCCTTTATTTCTTTCTCTTTCCTGATAGCCCTGACCAGAACTTCCAACACTATGTTTGAATAGGAGTGGTGAGAGAGGGCATCCTTATCTTGTGCCAGTTTTCAAAGGGAATGATTCTAGTTTTTGCCCATTCAGTATGATATTGGCTGTGGGTTTGTCACAAATAGTTCTTATTATTTTGAGATACATTCCATCAATATCTAGTTTATTGAGAGTTTTTAGTATTAAGGGCTGCTGAATACTTTTTTGTTGAAGGCTTTTTCTGCATCTATTGGGATAATCATGTGATTTTTGTCATTGGTCCTTTTTATGTGATGGATTATGTTTATGGATTTGCATATGTTGAACCAGCCTTGCATCCCAGGGATGAAGCCAATCTGATCACGGTGGGTAAGTTTTTTGATGTGCTGCTGGATTTGGTTTGTCAGTATTTTATTGAGGATATTGTATCAATGTTCTTCAGGGATATTTGACTTAAAATTCTTCTTTTGTTGTGTCTCTGCCAGGCTTTGGTTATCAGGATGATGCTGGCCTCATAAAATGAGTTAGGGAGGAGTCCCTCTTTTTCTATTGATTGGAATAGTTTCAGAAGGAATGATACCAGCTCCTCTTTATACCTCTAGTGGAATTCAGCTGTCAATCTGTCTGGTCCTGGACTTTTTTTGGTTGGTAGGCTATTAATTAGTGCCTCAATTTCAGAACTTGTTATTGTCTATTGAGAGATTTGACTTCTTCCTGGATTAGTCTTGGAAGGGTGTATGTGTCCAGGAATTTATCCATTTCTTCTAGATTTTCTAGCTTATTTGTGTAGAGGTATTTATAGTATTCTCTGATGGTAGTTTGTATTTCTGTGGGATTGGTGGTGATATCCCCTTAATCAGTTTTTATTGCATCTGTTTGATTCTTCTCTTATTTTCCTCTTTATTAGTCTTGCTAGGGGTCTATTTTGTTGATCTTTTCAAAAAATCAGCTCTTGAATTCATTGATTTTTTGAAGCGTTTTTTTTGTGTGTCTATCTCCTTCAGTTCTGCTCTGATCTTAGTTATTTCTTGCCTTCTACTAGCTTTTCAATTTGTTTGCTCTTGCTTCCCCAGTTCTTTTAATTGTGATGTTAGGATGTCGATTTTAGATCTTTCTTGCTTTCTCTTGTGGGCATTTAGTGCTGTAAATTTCTGTCTACACACTGCCTTAAATGTGTCCCAGTGATTCTGGTATGCTGTGTCTTTGTTCTCATTGTTTTCAAAGAACACCTTTATTTCTGCCTTCATTTCGTTGTTTACCCAGTAGTCATTCAGGAATAGTTTGTTCAGTTTCCATATAGTTGTGTGGTTTTGAGTGAGTTTCTTGATCCTGAGTTCTAATTTGATTGCACTGTGGTTTGAGAGATAGTTTGTTGTGATTTCTGCTACATTTGCTGAGGAGTGTTTTACTACGAATTATGTGGTCAATTTTAGAATAAGTGTGATGTGTTGCTGAGAAGAATGTATATTCTGTTGATTTGGGGTGGAGAGTTCTGTAAATGTCTGTTAGGTCTGCTTGGTGCAGAGCTGAGTTCTAGTCCTGAATATCCTTGTTAACCTTCTGTCTCATTGATCTGTATAATATTGATGGTGGGAAGTTAAAGTCTCCCACTATTATTGTCTGGGAGTCTAAGTCTCCTTGTAGGTCTCTAAGGACTTGCTTTATGAATCTGGGTGCTCCTGTATTGGGTGCATATATATTTAGGACAATTAGCTCTTCCTTTTGAGTTGATCCCTTTACCATTATGTAATGGCCTTCTTTGTCTCTTTTGATCTTTGCTGTTTTAAAGTCTGTTTTATCAGAGACTAGGATTGCAACCACTGCTTGTTTTTTGCTTTCCATTTGCTTAGTAGATCTTCCTCCATCCCTTTATTTTAAGCCTATGTTTGTCTCTGCATGTGAGATGGGTCTGTTGAATACAGCACACCAATGGATCTTGACTCTTTATCTAATTTGCCATTCTGTGTCTTTTAATTGGGGCATTTAGCCCATTTACATTTAAGGTTAATATTGTTATGTGTGAATTTGATCCTGTCATTATGATGTTAGCTGGTTATTTTGCCCATTAATTGGTGCAGTTTCTTCATAGCATTGATGGTGTTTACCATTTGGCATGTTTTTGCAGTGGCTGGTATGGGTTGTTCCTTTCCATGTTTTATGCTTCCTTCAGGAGCTCTTGTATGGCAGGCCTGGTGGTGACAAAATCTCTAGACATTTGCTGGTCTGTAAAGAATGTTATTTCCCCTTCACTTGTGAAGCTTAGTTTGCCTGGATATGGGATTCTGGATTGAGCATTCTTTTCTTTAAGAATGTTGAATATTGACCCCCACTCTCTTCTGGCTTGTAGGGTTTCTGCTGAGAGATCTGCTGTTAGTCTGATGGGCTTCCCTTTGTGGGTAACCTGACCTTTCTCTCTGGCTGCCCTTAACATTTTTTCCTTTATTTAAACTTGGGTGAATCTGACAGTTATGTGTCTTGGGGTTGCTCTTCTCAAGGAGTTTCTTTGTGGTGTTCTCTGTATTTCCTGAATTTGAATGTTGGTTTGCCCTGCTGGGTTGGGGAAGTTCTCCTGGATAATGTCCTGAATAGTGTTTTCTAACTCCATGTCACTTTCAGGTACACCAGTGAAACATATATTTGGTCTTTTCACATAGTCCTATATTTCTCAGAGGCTTTGTTCATTATTTTTTTTCACACTTTTTTTCTCTGATCTTTTCTCCTCAGTTTATTTCATTAATTTGATCTTCAATCACTGATACCCTGTCTTCCACTTGATTGAATCTGCTACTGAAGCTTGTGCATGCATCACGAAGTTCATGTGCTTTGGTTTTGAGCTCCATCAGGACATTTCAAGTATTGTCTTCTCTACAATGTTTATTCTCGTTAACCATTCATCTAACCTTTCATCAAGGATTTTAGCTTCCTTGCAATGCATTAGAACATGCTCCTTTAGCTTGGAGAAGTTTGTTATTACCGACCTTCTGAAGCTTACTTCTGTCAACTCGTCAAAGTCATTCTCCGTCCAGTTTTGTTCCCTTTTTGGCGAGGAGTTGCGATCCTTTGGAGGAGAAGAGGTGCTCTAGTTACTGGAATTTTCAGCTTTTCTGCTCTGTTTTCTCCCCGTCTTTGTGGTTTTATCTACCTTTGGTCTTGGATGTTGGTGACCAACAGATCGGGTTTTGGTGTGAATGTCCTTTTTGTTGATGTTGATGCTATTTCTTTCTGTTTATTAGTTTTCTTTCTACTAGTCAGGCCCCTCAGTTGAGGGTATGTTGTAGTTTGCTGGAGGTCTACTCCAGACACTATTTTCCTGGGTATCACCAGTGGAGGCTGCAGTACAGCAAATATTGCTGCCTGATCCTTCCTCTGGAAGCTTCATCCCAGAGGGTCACCCACCTGTGTGAGGTGTCTGTCAGCCCCTACTGGGAGTTGTCTCCCAATCAGGCTACAGGGGGTTCAGGGACCCACTTGAAAAGGTAGTCTGTCTGTTCTCAGAGCTCAAACACCATGCTGGGAGAACCACTGCTCTCTTCAGAGCTGTCAGAGAGGAAAGTTTAAGTGTGCAGAGGCTGTCTTTCTTTTTTCAGCTATGCTCTGCCCACAGAGGTAGAATCTAGATAGGCAGTAGGTCTTGCTGAGCTGTGGTGGACTCTGCCTTGTGTGAGCTTCCTGGCCACTTTGTGAGCATGAAACTGACAACTCAAGCCTCTGCAATGTTGGACACCTCTCCCTTGCCAATCTGCAGCATTGCAGGTCAATTTCAGACTGCTGTGCCAGCAGTGAGAAAGGGTTTGTGGGCAGGAGACCTGCTGATCCAGGCACAGGAGAGAATCTCCTTGTCTGCCAGTTGCTAAGACCGCTGGAAAAATGCAGTATTTGGGCAGAAGTGTATCATTCCTCCAAGTACAGTCTGTCACAGCTTCCCTTGGCTAGGAAAGGGAAATCCCCCAACCCCTTGTGCTTCCTGTGTGAGGACACACCCTACCCTGCTTCAGCTTGCCCTCTGTGGGCTACACCCACAGTCCAACTAGCCCCAGTGAGATGAACCAGGTACCTCAGTTGGAAATCCAGAAATCACCCATCTGTGTCGATCTCTCTGGGAGCTGCAGAACAGAGCTGGTCCTATTCGGCCATCTTGGAAGCCTCCCTGTTATTCTTTTGTTTTGTTAGAGATGGGGTCTTATTATTTTGCCCAGGCTGAATTTTTACCCCTGGGTTCAGACAATCTTCCTGCCTCAGCCTCCTGAATAGCTGGGACTGTGGTAATTCACTACCACACTCAACTCAATTTTGGAAGTTTTTAAAATGCATTATCACTTTAAATATTTTTCTGCATCAAACTTTCTTTCTTTTTGGGATTCTGATGATATGAATAGTAGGTCTTTTGATATTTTGCCACAGGTCTCTAAGATCCTGTTTATGATATTTTTCTAGAATAAAACTCTGTTGTTCAGATCATTTCAACTTTACTGATTCTTTCCTCTGTTATGACCATCCTCTGTTGAGTCCATCCAGTGAGTTGCTATTTTGATTGTTGTATTTTTTAGTTCTAAAATTTTCATTTCATTATTTTTTAATATTTAAGATTTTTGCAAACATAAGGTATAATTAATTACATGTCCAAACCTATTCAAATCCTGCCCTGTTTGTGTCTGCAAGTTCTACTACTGCTGCTTTGGAAATCCAACTACCATCACTATTGGTCTTGCCAGCAGAATTATGTGAAGCAGCAGAAGGGTGGCCTCTTTCTCATTCTGTTGTCCAAGTCTTAATTCCATTTGGATCTAAATCATATTTTAAAATTCACCTGCAAGAAGTCTGAGAAATATCATTTTTTGTAAGTTTCCTGTTTCTGCATTATAGAAAGGCATATGGAAAAGGGCTGTAAGGTTGTTGAGGTAGTTGCTCTGCAATGTCTGCCTTAGACATATAGGTCATAGAAAGATGAATGGAAATGCCAGAATTCTTCATGCTATGAATAATGATATTGTAAGTGTCATCAACTTCACATTTTATGTACTGTTTTTCTGATGATGTATCTTTTTTGCATTACTGATTTAAACTTCTACCTTGAAATTGTTTCCAGAGCTTGTGTTTTCTCCTTTGAATAGTATTGATTATAATAATATTGCAATGATGAATGATCTGTTGAGCTTGAATAGTGGAAACAGTATTAAATACAGTCATGTATTGCATTACACTGTTTTGGTCAACAATGAACTGCATATACTAAAGTGGTTGAATAAGATTATAGCAGCTGAATAATTGCTATCACCTAATGATATTGTAGCCGTTCCAATGTAGTAGGGCAAGGCACTACTCACATGTTTGTAGTGATGCTGGTGTAAAAAAACCTACTGTGCTGCTGGGAATATATAAGTGTAGCACATACATTTAAGCATAGTGCATAATACTTGGTAATGATAGTAAATAACTATGTTACTGGTTTATGTTTTATTATACTATAGTTTTTATTGTAATTTTAGAGTGTATTTCTTCTACTTATTAAAACAAAAAAAGCTACTATAAAACAGCCTCAGGCAACTCCTTCAAGAGGTATTTCAGAAGAAGGCACTGTTATCATAGGAGATGACAGCTCCATGCATGTTACTACCTGTGAAGACCTTCCAATTGGACAAGATTTGGAAGTGGAAGACAGTGACATTAATGATCCTGATCGTCTGTAAGTCCAAGCTAATATGTGTGCTTGTGTCTTCGTTTTTAGCAAAAAAGTCTGAAAAGTAAAAGAAAATTCCTAATAATAGAAAAACCTTATAGAATAAGTACATAAAGAAAAGAAGTGTGTGTTTTGAGCTAAGTGCACTTATGAGAGAGTTAAAAAGTTAAAAAATTACTAATTCTGTAAAGAAAAAATTACAGTAAGCTAAAGTTAATTTATTATTGAAGAAAACTAAAAAGAATAAGTTTAGTGTAGCCTAAGTGTGTACAGTTTAAACATTACTGACACTACTGTAGTGTACAGTATTGTCCTAAGCCTTCGCTCATTACTCACTCACAAACTCAACCAAGCCGATTCTAGTCCTGTAACCTCCATTCATGATAAGTGATCTCTTCAGGTATATCATTTTTAATATTTTATAACATATATTTACTGTACTTTTTCTATATTGAGCTATGTGTAGATACACACAGATACCATTTTGTTACAATTACCTACAAAATTCAGTTCAGTCACATGCTGTACAGATTTGCAGCCTATGAGCAATAGCCTAGGAGCATAGTAGGATACACAGTCTAGGTTTATGTAGGTATACTCTGCGATGTTCACATGACAAAATAGCCTAACAACACATTTCTCAGAATGTGTCTCTGTGGTTAAATGACTCATGACTGTAATAGTGAATCCAGTAGGTTGTTAAGCTGAGTAAAACCGTTTAGATTGAAAACATTCACTCTCAGCTAGAGCATTGTCATAGTGAAGAAAATAGTCCTGTGTGGCAGTTCCTGCCAAATGCCTCACCCCAGACTTCCTGCAATGCCTCAATCATTAACTCAGCTATTTATTGAACATTTAACATGCACAATGGCTGTGCACAATGTTATAACATTTGAAATTTATATTTATGTATTGCTGTATTGCTCTTTTACTATGTGCCTTTCTGTTTATTTTATCTCATGTAATATTCACAACCAGTTTATTTTTCAAAAGAAACTGAGACCTAAAGACTTTACTGAGAATGCCCACCAAAATGAATATGTTCCATTGGATATTTGATTTTGTCAAATGTATTCACTATGATCTGTGCCATTCATATTCTAAAACTTAATCAATTTTGTCTTTACTTGTTATTTTTTGATATACATGGTATTTGAGTTATGTGGAAATGACAACATTCTGATAAAGATCTTGTTACTTTCCTGTGAATCAGAGGGGAAATGCTGTATTTTATAAGTAGTGGCTATTATCCTCCAATATTGAACAGCTTCCTCTAAAATATTTCTATAAAAATGGTGCCTTACATTTCATCTTGCTCAAAATGCATTGAATAATATATTTCTCCCATTCAACAATGAGTCTACTTTATAAGTCACACACAAAACAGTTTATTATTTAGTGTTACATTCATAAATTTAGTTATGACAAAGTTGTCAATGCTATATAATTTTATTTGGTTTAGATTATAAAGATTTTGTATGTCATTGAGTCCATCTATATTCTTTTGTTTTTTTGCATTTCTTTTACTCACATAATCTATCAAAAGGGACAGAAAATGATTGTTTATGTAATTCATAATTGTATATTTTGAAAAATTCTAAGTTTTCCTAAGCAAATATTTAAAAATTAAATTTATTCACATACCAATCATCATATCTCTGAAACATTCTCATGGATTTTTCACAAAATAATTTTTAAACCTAAAAGTTGATATAGTTCTGATTAAACAGTTTGTTAGCTTTCTTTTCTTTTATTGTGTGTAAATCACCACAATAAAAAAAGGGTCAAGGACAAATGTTTCTCTCTTTCCATCCATCCATCCATCCATCCATCCATCCATCCATCCATCCCTACCTCCCTCTCATTTAATCCATCACCTAGTTTTTACTTTTATGGTGATTTGTGGCTTTCTAGATGTTATTGAGGAACAAATGGTTATAAAATAGAAGGTAGAGTTAAAAGCAAGATAAATATGGCCTGAGAGAGACTCCATACTTCTATATTTGAGTCCTTGTGAATGAACTGTAACCTATCTTAATAGGCAGGCACAATTGAAAACCTAACTTAATAGTAGGCACCTGTAACAATGACTGAGTGTTGGCCAATCCCGGTGGCTATGCTTCAACCACTCATAGACTGCTAAATGTTCATTCTGAAAAACTGAGGTCCTTCTGGCTTATACATTAGGCCTGGGAGGCAACCAAGTCTTACAGAAACACCAAAATATTACTAAAGATAACTTACAGTGGAACGTCCGAATGAACAACAATGCATTGAAGTACATTTAAGAAATGAGGGCTCTCAGTGAAGTTCCTTTTGGCTAAGAATGGGCTTGGCACTACTGCATGTCAACTGTTATTCTCTTTGGAATAATCTTCCTTGTACTCTTTCCTGATAGCTGTAGGTGACAGGATTAGGCATAGGATTGTGGGGTATAGGTAGCTTTTTCCTCCCTAAAAGGGGAAACTGGAGAGATGATGGGACTGCTGGAAAAGATCCCTTTGCTATAAAAAAGCAGCCGCCTGAACTTTTCAGTGTCTCTGGAATGTGGGGGGCGGGCGGGGGGGGGGCTTCTCTGGCCTTTTTGCCTTCCCCACCCTGCCACAGGCAATGCTTTTCTCTCTCTCCTTTCCCTTTCTTACCTTGCCTATTACTCAGGGCAACCATCCTGTCCAGAGATCACATGTTGAAACTCATGGTCAGAGGTTGGATTAATGATGATGGGGCCCAACCAGGGGCAAATTTAAGCCTTGCCAGTTTGATATTGTGTGCTAAGCAGAGGGGCTAGTGTCTATGTTTTATCACATGTATTTTACTCTGGCCAGAACAAAAAAAAAAAATAATTTTCCTTTATCATGCAACTTTGCCACAGTGCAATGGCACAGCAAGCTGAGTCACTAGTGCCACTCAGGGAAAGGGAACCCAGAAACCTGGCATGCTGGCAAAAGTGTAAGAATTTCTTCCCAGTCAGATGTTTGGCTTCTCTCTCTCTGTACAGTTGAATGAATGGTAACAATCACTGTTTATCTCTTCTGTAAAGTTTTGATTAATATGAAAAAGAATTCTGAGGCTAGTCTTAAACTGATGTATTTGTGCTATGAATTTGTTTTCCTGGTTTGAGGGGTACCTTAGGATAAAACATAGACTTAGGCCCTCATAAGCTTGCTGCTCAAGATGGCCCAGCAAGCTGGTCAATAACAAACTTTCCTGCAGGTCCCTAAAACAAACAAAAAAACTGGATAGGGTCTCCGTCTTGTTTTATGTCCTTGGGAACTTGACCTTGTGACCACATGACAGTATTTTCTCTTGGATTCTGCCTTCCAGGGAACAGGAATTTTAGGGTTTATGTCATAGTTAACTCTAAAAATTATCTTGAGTAGTTAAAAGCCTTTGCAATTTCAAAATGAACTAGTCTTTAGACTCCTGGGAAGGACAGTTGAGACTGCTCTGTGCTGTAGCTCAGTGTCTAAGATTTTGGCCTTTCCCACTGGTGGTCTGGGTTTGATTTCCTGCTTAGGAAGTAAGCCCTTTTTTGGTTTAATATCTTCATAACCTTGTGTCTCTTCTCCACTATAAACTGTCTTAAATTGTCTTTTCTCTGATCCCCTGGGAGGTTACCTTTGAAATTTTCTTTTGAAAATTCACTGACCTGGCTAAAATTGGGTGGTAAGAAATCTTAAAAGGACTTTATTAAAGAGTGCTATGGTTAAAAGTCAGCTTAGTTAAAAGTGGATATTCAAGCTCTAACAACCCGGACTCCTTGGGAAAAACAGGAGGCACCTGAAACCCCTTTCCTGGCCCTGTTCTTCCAAGGGCTCCACCCTAAAGCCAATAATCCATTAAGAAACTTAAAAACTGGCAAATGGAACATTGTACAACTACTGAAGTAATCTTCTTCTGTCTGTCTGTGTAATTATACCTGTGTTGTGTGTAATGTTTATATAAAAGAGCTCTAATTAATTAATTGGCTTGAACAAAAATAAGCACTTAAATCAAATATCTTGAAAGCAAAATAAAAACTGTAATTCCTTTTAGTTTATGTAACTTTAGTAATCTTTGGGGCAAAAACAGCTTTAAAGATTATTGATAAAATAAATACATTTTTGTCTAAATTATGCAGGTCAGATGTTAGGTTTGCTAAATGCTTTAAGGTCATAAACTACTTTGACTTTTGAAAATTGTTCAATTTATTTTGGAGGCACTAAGTTCTAAATAAGACGAGGAGATATATGGAATTAGCCATGCCCCCTAGCTATGCAAAGAATGTTATAAGGATATTTTACATAAAAAGGATGTTATACGGTAAATTCTTGTCCTAAAGTAAAATAACTAGTTGTTTAAAAAGGGACATGTTTAAGTCAAGTCAGAATATCTAAACATGTTGTACATGCGCTATGTAAGTTGTGAAAGAATTTATGAAAAGTTCATGCCAGAAACATTGTTCAATTTAAAGGTGATGAGGCCTCCCAAATGCTTCGTAAAATGCCACTATGACTCTTAACTGTACAGCTTGCCTGTTTTACAGCTAGGCAAGACATGGGACACATGGTGTTAGATGCTGGAAAGAGTCAGACCTTATCTGCATTTCTGTCTGGGTCCTAGGCTCCATACCTAGTACATAATTAAAATCCATTACTTACCAAGGCTTTCACCAAAAGTAAAAGTTTCTAAGAGTCAACATTGTAACAATGTAATTGAGATTACTGAAAAAATAGGTTTACATGCAAGGTGTGTAAGGAGAATGAAATGTGTTTTTTGTAAGATTATAAGAAAGTGTAGGAATGTAAACTTTTGCCTAGGTTAGAGGGTTAAAGGACTGTTTTAAATTAAATGAAGTTTGAAAAAGTTGTAGAAGGTTTATAACAGCTAATTATAATAGATTATACGTGTGAACATATTGGCTAAAACTAAAATGGCATTATTCAGGTTTTTTTTTCATAAATTGGACATTGGAATAGAAGCACAACAGAGTTTTCATAGAGCATTGTGCTACTCTGAGAAAAAAATTGTAAAGGGCTATAAAAGGTTTATAAAAATCTTACCTTATGGTCAAACTAATTAAAACTGAATAGATTTATAAAATGTTATGAAAAACTAGCTTTAACATTAAAAATACACTAATGGAAACATAAAATGTGGTCTTCTAAAGAGGATTTTTATGTAATATTAAAAGATAACAAAAGGTTTTTGTTTACCTTTTAAGTGAACTACAAAAAAAAAAAAAAAAAAAGGGAGCTGGGAAAGAAAAGAGGCAGAGTCAGCTGGCTTCATGCTATCTTCACTGGGTCTTGTTTGGAAAGCTGAGTCTCCTCTCTATCAGAATAATGTTTTTTACTTAAAAAAAGTTTTGAGTTATCATTTTGCTTAATGAATGATTTATAGTCCTAAGATTCTATTTTGTAATATCCAATGTTTTTAAACCTTTGGTATTTAACAAACCTTTCAAAATCAAGCTCGAGATTATCATGCTACATAAGCCAATATTAAAATTATTTAAATATACAATTTGAGTGAACTCCATGATCTATCTCAAATTACCTATGATAAACCATTAGTTATCAGTGCTATGCACCTAAATTGGAGAAACAAATGATATTCAAGAGGACATAAGTTCAATGTTAAGCGTGGACTCTTGAAGAACCAGGACAGCCACCCTTGTCCTTTCTGATTCCTTAGAGCTTTTGTTATTAAAGGTTCTGCATTCCATGACTCATCATGGAAAAGATAAAATAATCCAAACTGAACATATTGATGTGGTGACTTATAAATTGCAGAAATAGTTTAAAACCAATGTTCGGTTCTATATTCCTGGGAAGACAATCAAAGCTTCAGATACATTTCGCTACCTGATTGGCCATTTAAACATTTATAAAGGGATTTCATTCAATTGTCATTTTCAATGCCTGCTTTCTGGTTGTATAAAAGCTTTCCCATGCAAGAAGACTGATGTTATAATAGTAGGTTATTATGCCACAGTGTATTTTTGCCAGGTAAAGTTCACTGAGGACAATCGCTTCACAATCCAGAATAGGAAGATTAGATTTTCTGAAAACATCAGAGAAAGACTGTCCTTGCGATCCACACTACAGCAAATCTTTGGAGCCATGAACCTTGGGTTCATAATCTCACAACTGAGAAGGGTCCCACCATATTTCTGGAACTGTACACCCATTGGAAACCTTAAGGTAAAACTAACCAGGAAAGTTTCTCCCCAGAAAAAGCTGGACACCCTTGATGTGAACAGCTTTTCCCAAGATCGCAGATCAAGACTTCTATTATCATCAGACTCTTATCTTTGAATATTTTGTCTCTGTTTATGCCTCTATGACCAACAGAAATAAAATGGGGGTCTATTATTTGAACTTATAGGGCATACTTTTATTTGTGAAGGAATTTGCAGCCAGTCTTATATGTGAATAAACTTATACTTTAATAGATAAAAGATGAAGGCCCCATGTAGGTAAGAAACTTTTGGGGTCAAAACTCCTCTTAATCCATATCATGGATTAAAGAGAACATTGCCGGGAGGTTTTCACTCTTCTAGAAGAACATAGGCCCTTTCTCCATGATTTAGAATGAAAGAGGCAATACTTAGAAATGTCACCCTCACAATAGGCTCTATAGCAAATTCTACTTTAAAGGCTGTCATTACACAACAGACTTTAATTCCTCTTGTGAAAGTTATGCTAAATAAATCAATTGGCTAAACAGAAAAGTACCTGTGCAGATGCTGACACTTGTGGCTGATGGAGAAGTACATCAAATGTAGATTATAAAAATTCAATTGTAGGGTTTTAATGAAAAAGACACTTAGTCAAGTGAGTAGACTCTTCATCTAGCTCATTCTTTAATCTATTTAATTGTATGTGGTTTGGTTTATGGGAACTCTGGGTAAGGAGCATACTCCAAACTCTTAGTATTATCCTCCTGATAGCCATAGTAATAGTCTCCCTGGTGCACTGTATTCTCTCAAAGGTTTTAAGTGTTTGCATGCAGCCATCTCTAGAATGTCAAATGGTCTCTCTTCAACTAGAATGATAAAAGCTGAAAGAAATGTGTGACCATGAGGACACTGTAACCTATCAATGACATATTGAGACATCGAGGCTAGAAACCCAAAATGATGGTAACTGAGAGTAGTGCTGAGGCCCTAAGTTTTGGTCACACTCTCACCTAAGTGAGAACCTGGCTAAAAAGGAGGAGGTGTTTTTTTAAACAAAATTATGGGAGGCCATTATTTTGGACTGAGCTTATGCAGTAGGCCCCAACAAACCAAACCAAACTAAAATGGAGTCACATGTGCTAAATGTGACATAACCAAACTAAGGCTTTAAGAGACACATAGATCCTAGAACAGATCAGGTTTTGTTTTTCTCCTGTGAACAGGATGTTCCAGCACAAGGAGGTACCCTCTACTCAATTCTTATTCTCTCCTTGCAAAACCCACTATTCTACTGTTTCCCAGTGAGTTTCAAAACCATATAAGTACATTTACAATAGTGATAGTAACATCGATGACTAAGATTTTGGTCAGTTTCTCAAAATTGAGAAAATGACTGAAAGTGGGGAATTGTTAAAACAAACTAAATATGACCTGAGAAGGACTCCATACTTCTCTATTTGAGTCCTTGTGGATGAACTGTAACATAGCTTAATAGTCAGACAAAATTGAAAACCTAATTTAATAGTATGCACCTGTAACAACGGCTGAGTGTTGGCCAATCCCAGTGGCCATACTTCAACCACTCATAGACTGCTGAATGTTCAAACTGCATTCTAATAAGGCAAACGTCAAGCTTAACCAGTCTCACTGTTTCTGTACCTCACTTCCAATTCCTGTAAGTCACTTCATCTTTTTGTCTATAAATTTGTTCTGACCACGAGGACCATGAGGCACCTCTGTAGACTCTGTGAATCTGCTGTGATTCTCAGGGCTGCCTGATTCAAGAATCTTTCATTGCTCAATTAAACTTCTTTAAATTAATTCAGCTGAAGTTTTTGTTTTATCAATAGAAATATGTTATCTAAATGGAAACCACTGAACCTAAAACAAAACAAGAAAACCAAGGGCCTTGTACAACTGGTATACAATGCATAAGAAAAATGTATACCTTTACTTTGATACCAAATGTGAAAATAAGGAAAACAAGATTAGTGGAGATGATAAAACTGACTCTACATACTTTTTTCAGTTAGTCAATAGAGATAATGACCAGGGTCTATCTAGTTTCCTAAACAAATTAATTTGCTTTCTTATGTGCAAATATGTGATTAGAATGTAGTAATGGGGTGGAAAAGTTAACTTTTTCTGTCCATTTCTCACATGAATTAAAATCTGAGCTGTGGTCAATGTGGAGTAGCTTTCTGATGGTTTATGCAATTACCTGCCTAGATGCCTGCATGGGGTGCCTCTAATTCTTCATATCTGGAGCCACAAACCCAATCCTACAGTTTGTGATCAGTCCAGTTTCCAGTGATGAAGGAGTTAAACAACTTAGTGTTGCCAGCATGATAATACTAGCAAAACACTTGTATAATATATACTATGTGCCTGGTATCATGTTGAACACTAATACATATATATACTCAAACTCATGAAGTTAACGCTATTATCTGAATTTTATAGATTTGGAAACTGAAGCACAGATAGCATAAGTAACTTGCCCTCAGTCATATATTTACTACATTGCAGAGCCGGGATTAAAATCTAGACAGGCTGGTTTCAAAGTCTAGGTTCTCAATTGCTGTACCATTTGCTCTTCTATATTATAGTGCTTCTGTATTATGTCAGCTCCTTTGGTCTTGCTCTTAACTTTTGGCCTATGATATACTGCTCTTTCCTAGTTACTGCTACCAGTATTGATAACATTGTGCTACAATTATTAAAATGAAAAATTTATACATGAAAAATCATTTTATTTTAAATATATAGATTCGCTGATCATTATAACATTCATATGGAGAGGTCAAAGTGATCATTGTTATCTCATGCTTCACAGATGAGAAACTGCAATTCAATGCTTTACCCAAAGTCATCCAAATAGGAACATGTAAAGCCAAGACTTGAACACAAATCTTCTGATTGCAAGCCCAGGGCTCATTGACCACACTGTACCTCTTTCTTACAATATGGCTTTCTTAGTGCTGGCTTTCTCTCTGAGGACCTGCTTCTTCTTTCAGCTAGCTACACAGAGACTGCTCACTCCTTCATGTGGTATCTGCCCTCACCCATGGCAGGCATATCAAAGATAATCACCTCAGAATTAAATACAACGTTTGTGCAAGAGATGTGCCCAGACAGCAGCAGGGGGTCATTTGATTTTATTTCCTGTTCATCTTTTCGTTCTTAGCCACGCTGTGCTCTTCCTGTTTATTCTGCCGTTTCATGGTTTGTAAGGAATTTGATTGATTAGTTTTAATTAGTGTTCTTGTTACTTAGAAAAGGCCCCAACCTTCTTTCATTGCAAAATTAATAAATACTAGGAATGAGAGGCCTCAAATAGCCTTTGAGCCCTGCAAAATTGTTAGTGGGTCTCATAATCCATTAGCTTTTTCCTAACAGGAACCTCCTTCATCATAAGTTGCTAATAAAATTGATTTATTTTGTTGTTTCTAAAAATCCAAGTCTTAGCAATTAACTTTTATTTCAAAGCAAAATATAACTATGATGAACATTATGATGAACATTATCTTGTAGAGGTTAAAATTTGGTTTAACCTCTACAAGACAGTCAGCTTATAGTTGAGATGTTTCTTATGTTTTAGTAAAATCACTCAACTGTTTATTCTGGCTAAATAATTTGGTGACGATGCAAAAGAGGATAAATGGCTATTAAATGTTGCATAAAACAAAGAAGTCAGGCAAAGAATGGGCAGAAAAGTGTGATTGGTCAGTAGTTGCAAAAAAAAACCCAGTTGCAATTACTACAGACATTTGGCTTTGAAGACCTCAGCATGTCTCGAGTACTTAAAGGACCCTGACCTTTGATGGCCAGCTTTGTGAGTTACCTCTTTCCACTACAGATTTAATGTAATTTAGTATCTCTTTAACAATGTCTTTCTCAGACCATATATGGTATGGTTTGGCTCTGTGTCCCACCCAAATCTCATGTCGAATGGTAATTCCCACGTGTCAGGGGAGGAACTTGGTGGGAGGTGATTGGATCACAGGGGTGGATTTGCCCCATGTTGTTCTTATGATAGTGAGTTCTTACAAGATCTGATGGTTTAAAGGTGTGGCACTTTCCCTTTTGCTCTCTTTCTCCTGCTGCCATGTAAGACATGCCTTGCTTCCCCTTCTCCTTCAGCCATGACTGTAAGTCTCCTGAGGCCTCCCCAGCCATGCAGAACTGTGAGTCAATTAAACTTCTTTTCTTTGTAAATTACCCAGTCTTGGGTATTTCCTTATAGCAGTGTAAAAATGGACTAATACAATATGTGACAAGTTTTAATATCTTGTCAGGAGCCCAGAAAGAACCACAGAAGTTTAAGAACTCCGAGAAAGAAGAAAATTAAACAATGAGTAAAAGTAATTCCTGCAGTGTACAGAGGCATAAATTAATAACAACAAATATAGATCAGATAGTATTCTTTTGACAACTTAACTGTCTTCGCATCACTTCAGAGAAGCCAGCCTGATATCTAAAATTATTTAACTTATGCTTGTAATCCAAGTGCATTTGAAGGCCAATGTAGGAGGATGCCTGGAGGCCAGGAGCTTGAAATTAGATTGGGCAACACAGTAAGATCTCATCTCTACAAAAAATAAAGAAAGTTAGCCGGGTGTGGTGGGGCACATCAGTGGTCCCAACTATTTGGAAGGCTAAGGCAGGAGGATCACTTCAGCTCAGGAGTTTGAGGCTGCAGTGAACTGTGGTCATACCACTGTACTCCAGCCTGGGCAACAGAGTGAGATTCTGTCTCAAAAAATCCCCACAATTATTTAAGAGATTGTAATTGTTTCCTCCAGGGTGTACTCTGAAGCTGAAAATAAAATACCATGCCTTTCACTCAGTATGTCATAATCAGAAAGCTCTGTAAAAATACGGATCTTAAAATATTATGTTTATGACCAGTGGGGTATAGAAGCCAGGGCATAGACATGTAGATAGATACTGTGTTGGTCCCTTGAAAGACTACTGTAGTTCTTCACTTATACATTCATATCTTGCACAAATGGAGTCAGTTTTTATTGTGTTTTAGATTATGTAATTTATGTTCTGTTGCATAACGTTATTTCCTTATATCATTTGTAAATCTAGTATTTTGACTGACCTGTCTTTTTGTCTTTTTTAAGTTGGTTGTCTGCCTATCTACAAAGCTATTCTTCCATCTTAAGTTCTTATGAAATCAGTCTTTTCTATTTGATGCTGTTTTTAATGATTCTTTCCTAGTTTTCTCTAGCTTTTCTCTGTGCCAATAAGTATCTGATCTAAAATTCAATGAATGTTCCAACATAAATTGGTGATATTCTTAAATACATTTAATTTTCTGGAAGTTAATTCAATAGTTAACTCTTTATTTACATATTATTATCTCAGACAAATGCTTTTCCCACCTAGTCTCCTTAGGTGGTGCCAACAAATTTTTCCTCACTCAAAATCCTGTAGAGTGATTGTCTTCTTTTCTGGTTGCTGACTTTCTTTGCAACTGAGATGCTCTGTGAAATGTCTACTAACCATTACTAGAAAACTAGTGATTTTTGTTACTTAACATAATTAACAACTGTTCAGAGACTTCAGTTTACTTCAATTGATGAAAGATGACCATACCATAACCTCTGTGGGATAGCATTCAGAATGTGAGTATGACCATTCTATGACTATTGTAGGGTAGCGCTGAGAGTGTGAGTTTACTAATTCCAGTTTTATTCTAAACTGAGTCTCTGTATGATTTCATGTCTTCAAACAATCAGTTGCTAAGATACTGTTTGTCAAACAATCCAACAATTCAATAGGGAAAAAAATAGTCTTGTTTTTGCCAAGTCACTCCAGTCAAAACAGGTGAACTGTTCCAAATAAAAATATAGAAGATTATGGATCCATGAACTCTTAACCCCTAAAATAATGTGGAAAATTGTGATCTGTGAATGTATGCATTTTCCAGGGAGAGGATTTTTTACTCTTATTAGATTGTCAGCACCTTGCACAGTGCTTGACACATTGTTAAGTCTGAATAAATATGAGTTGACTGAAGTATGACTAAGTAATGCTAAAAATGATTCCTTCATTATTAAAAAAGAGTCTAGGAATGACCAGAATTACTTTTTTTTCTTTCAGTTTTCCCATCTAAAAATCTTAGTTTCTCCTTCTTGATTTCCTGAGGAGGTGACTACTGGGAGTTCTGAATCTTTCATGTTTCTTGGCTTTTCTGTCATACTTTCTAATTCTTTATCTGTTTATGATATATTCTCGAGAATTCCTTTACAATATTTGCTGGCAAATTCATCAATTCAGCCTCCTAGCTCACCAATCCATCTTCAGTTGTATTTTTTCCCCTGACATTCATACTATTTAAATGTTTTAATTTTGATTTCAGTACTGTTTTCTCATGGTATTTTTTTCCCCACTAGCCTGATTTTATTCCTTAGATTAGATGACCTCTTTTTGCTTATCGCTCATTCAGGTATTCCTAATGGTTTTTGGTCCATGGAGGTCCCTTTTCTTGATTTTGAATGTAGTTATCAATTGAAAAGATAATTTGATGTCATTTTTAGAAATCCAAGATGTTCAGGCCTGAGGGAAATGATACATGTGTGCCTCTCCTCTTTAGGTAGAAGTCCTTTTTTCTCCAAGTGTCTTTTGAAGCCAGTGATCACTCATTTAAAAAAAAAGTATTTCTCATTATGTTTTCAAAATATTATAGAAACGTGGTTAGGTCTAAAAGAATAAATGAAACCCATAAAAACGAAATCACACTATTAAATATTGCTATTAGTGTTTTTGATAAATATCTTTTTATTGAATGAGACTTTTCTATTTCTTGTATATTCAACTCATGGGATAGAAGCAGGAGATATCCAGGAGCTGAGAAAAACACACTTAAGATTAAATTCATGGAGGAGGACATTGTAATGTGATTTGAAAGGAAACAAGATTCTCTTTAGCAAATTGATATCTGAAACTTATGCTCTTAGAGCTGGGAACAGGACGCATAGCACCGGAGACAGCTATTAGAAGGTAGCTGACATTCTCAGTGTGTAGTGTCTGTGATTATTACTATTTTTGTTGTTGTTATTATTACTGAGACAAGGTCTGGCTCTGTTGCCCAGGCTGGTGTGCAGTGGCGTAATCTCGGCTCACTGCAACCTCCACCTCCCAGGCTGAAGCCATCCTCCCACCTCAGCCTCCTGAGCAACTGGGACTATAGGCATGTGCCACCATGACCAACTAATATTTTTATTTTTAGTGGAGACAGCATTTTGCCATGTTGCCCAGGCTGGTCTCAAACTCCTGACCTCATGTGATCCGCCTGCCTCAATCTCCCAAAGTGCTGGGATTACAGGCATGAGCCACTGCACCAGGCCCTGTTATTATTATTATTTTTTTTCAGTTAGCCAAAGAAAAGACTGTCAGGAAACTGGCACAAGTCCACCCCAATGCCCTTTCTTCCCTTTCTACTCAAACTTTCTGTTTCTCTATCCTATGCCAGAGTAAGAGTTAGAAAGAATAGCTGTGACCCACAGCTCAGAAAGCTAGAAACATTTCTAAGGAACAGGAAAACTTGGAGCTTGCTACCCACTAGGTAAATAATCAACCTCTGTTTAAAAAAGGGAAGGTATAAGGATTTTGATCTAGAAGAGGATGCTAAAAGAAGTGGGCCATTGGAGAAAGGAGTTAGTAGGATGAAATATGGGTGTGTGTGTGTGGAATATTGTCAACTAACTAGAAAACAATCACATGGGGTGCCATAGAAGGGCTGGGCAGTGGGCCTCCATCCAGTGGGAGGAATTAGACTGTTATGGAAAATCCTTCTTGATTTCATCCCTTTCCCAAGCTCTCTATAGTTGAAATGTACACTGGAAACCACTGTCAATAGTTGACTGAAGCTTATTTGGGTATGTGTTAACATTGCAAAAAGAGAAGAATAAACCACATCTTCCTCCGACACCTGGGCAACAGCACACATCTAAGACATTTTCAGTGTGTTCATTGATGAGGGTGGAGCCAGCAGGAGAACTGTTTTACCTTATTATGGGGCTAAAAAAAACCAGAGTCTTCTCTCTCCCTGTGGCACTTTCATCCTCAATTGTTTGCTTAGTTAACTTCTACCCTTACTTCATGTCCCAGCTGAGGAGCATCTCCCTTCAAAAAGGCTTCTTTCAGCTTAGGTAATGTTTCCTCCATTTTCTCACTTTTCCTTTCCTACATTTAGCATGGCGTTCTGTACTACCTCCATCCCAGCACTGATTACTTTGCCTTGCAATTGTCTGTTTATGGTACTTATCCCCAGAGTGAAGCAAGAGGGTAAGAACTATGCATTTCCACTCTATGTACAATTGTACTTGAGACATCTAGCTCTGTGCCTGCAATATAGCAAGCACTCAATTTGCATTGCTGGTTGTATCTGCCATGAATGTGCTAAATAATAATAATAGATAATACTTGTATAGTGACTACCATGTGCCAGGCTGAGTTCTAGAAACTTCACGTATTTAATCCACATGACAAATAAGTATTATTTAATACATTTTTAAATAGACAGTTTGGTGTAATTTAGTCCACATCATAAGTAGTTAGGTACTATTGTGAAAGGTTTTGCTTTTAAAAATGAACAGACTGAGATGCAGAGAAATTAAATAACTTGTCCAAGGTCATACAGCTAGAAAATGGTAAAGCTGAGATTTTAAACCAGTAGATCTAGTCCCTGAGTGTGCATTTTTAGCTGTAATATTAGTTTCAACTTAAGGCATTTTCTACCTTCAATGATTAAAAAAAACAAATATATATATGTGTACATATATATACATTTTTATGTGTGTGTATATATATACATATACACATATATATGTGTGCATATATAGATATGTTTTGTTTGCTTAGTTAACTTCTACTCTAAATGAATATGTGCATATATATATAATCATTTAAAGAACACCTAAGGCTCTGAAACAACTCTGATATAAGCATAAATAAACATCCTCCCAAGAATGACTTCAGAGGACAGAAAGGAGCCAGGTTTATGAGAACTATACTTGCATGTCAAAGCACAATTGTTTTCCTGTAATGAGGTCAAAAGAAATCATTTGCCAAATAAGATGCAAGAAGTGAAACAGGCTTAGGTTTTCTAAAATGTTACTGACAAAGAGGGTGGATGTTATAGCTTAATTGTTCACCTGACAGAAAGATACAACCAAAAGGTCAATATATCTGTAGAATCATATTTCTAATTGACAGTTTCCGTCTGCATTACTAGAATAACCATTGGCACGCAAAATATTTATCTTCCAGGTATAATTGAATTCCGCTAAATCTTTGAACTTTCTCTGCCCTTCTTTCAGTTACACAATGCATCTGGGAGTATGAATACAGCTAGGTTTGACCTGGGCATGGGCAATGCCTTGTAACAGAAGGTGAGAAATTTGTCTTATAGTATCAGCTCGCTATCAACGAACATGGTGAGCTTGGCCAAATCTCTTAACTTCTTTGTACCTCAGTGCATCACTTTATATGTCGCTGAATACAGCTAGGTTTAACCTAGGCATGGGCAATGTCTTGTAACAGAAGGTGAAGAACTTGTCTTGTGGTCTCAGTTTGCCTATCAACTAACATGGTGACCTTGGCCAAATCACTTAACTTCTTTATGCCTCAATGCACCACTTTGTATGTCGTCCTCCATGACAAAACTAGAGCTTGATTTTTGGCCTGAACTGTTCCACCCCTACTTTCAACTGCTTTGTGAGAAAAATCAAAAGTTCCACCTTAAGTTATTTTAGTGGCAGATTTGTAACCAATCCAATCTCAGAAACTATGAGCTCCAAATTTTTGTCAATATTTAAACAGTGGAGATAAAGATACATCCATTTAAGTGATTTTTGGAGGTTGGGCTACTTCTCAGGTGAAAAGGGGGTGATGTATTATTAGGATGTTTTCAGTTAGAGCTACAGAAAATCAACTTTTCTTTTTTTTTTTTTTTTTTTTTTTTTTTTTTTTTTTTCTTGTGTATTTGGCTGTTTGCTGGGTGGAGGGGGAGGGGGGGGTGCTCAG
>NC_037673.1:39884418-39925449 GCF_003255815.1 Theropithecus gelada | reverse complement strand
CAATTTTTTTTTTTTTTTTTTTTTTTTTTTTTTTTTTTTTTTGGGACGGAGTCTCGCTCTGTCGCCTGGGCTGGAGTGCAGTGGCCGGATCTCAGCTCACTGCAAGCTCCGCCTCCCGGGTTCACGCCATTCTCCGGCCTCAGCCTCCCGAGTAGCTGGGACTACAGACGCCCGCCACCTCGCCCGGCTAGTTTTTTGTATTTCTTAATAGAGACGGGGTTTCACCATGTTAGCCAGGATGGTCTCGATCTCCTGAACTCGTGATCCACTCGTCTCGGCCTCCCAAAGTGCTGGGATTACAGGCTTGAGCCACCGCGCCCGGCCAGAAAATCAACTTTTCTTATATCATCGATACACTTTTAATAAGTTTCACATAACTTTCATGGGTAAGGTAGGCATTAAGCTTGGTATACAATGTCTCCAACTTCTCTGAGATTCTATTGGTTCTGTTCTCTTCCACGTGTTAGTTTCATCTTTTGGTTGGTTGAAAGATGGTGGTAGTAGTTCAGGCATCTTATTTAAATATGAACATGTCTGGAGGAAGGAGAGTCTATTCCTCCTGTTTTTTCTCCACTCAGGAGTGGAGAACTGTTCTCAGAAGTACTCCAGGCAACTCATGTCTGATTGGCTGGAATTGTATCAAATGTCTATTCCTAAGCCAATCACTGGCAAGGAGAATGGATTGCCATGATTGGCTCAGATTCTGACAGTCTTTGCCAGTGTATTAGTTGGTTTCCCGACATGACAAAGTCTTAGAGTTCCCTATTCTGCCAATTTTGATGATGTCACCTTAGCTTTCTGATTTGCTTAAATAAATCAAGACTTACCCTTGGAGCTGGGGATGGCCAGATTTACCTTCAGAAGAGAGAGATATACAGATAAGTAAGATTTAGTGAGGAGGAAGGGCAACAGTGTTCACTGGAGTCACTGTGGAAGATGATTATAAAAACAAGATGCAGCATGGAGCAGAGATAGTGGTTATGGAGGGTTCTAGTGCCAGAGAAGCAAGCAGATCAATCCACCAGTGGGGAGGGCAGCAGAGTCCCTGGAGGTGAACAGTCTGAGGTTCCAAATGTTCTCTACCATTCTCTGGATATATGAACCTGGGGACATTAATTTTGCCATATCTCAGTCTTATAATCGCAATAAGATGGAGATAATTTCCCCACTTTGGAATTGATGCTAAAGTAAAATAAGAAATGTCAGAGGGAGCTTGGCACATCAGAGATGGTTGCCATTATTAAAATAATGTGACTGATTCTTCTGGAGTAGAGTGATTAGCAGAAGAGTCTAAGTAGGGAATTATTGGTAATTGAAAGGGTGTGGCTAAATTGCAATACCTAACCTTTATTCATGTATAGAGCTTTATCACAGCACTAACCTTTATTGAGTGCTTCTCATATGCTAGGGATCATTTATGGATTCTATCAATAATTAGGTAAAGGGTACCTACAATGTGTCAGACAGTGAAAGTACAACAGTAAATACAAACAAAACACTTCTGTTCTCAAGGAGTTTAAAGCCCAGTGTAGGGAGACAGACATAAGCAAATGTATGAAGCATATATTATGCGAGATAGCACTGAGTTCTAAGGGGAAGAGTAATTCAGGGAAGAAGGATGGTGGGGCGGGCCTGGACATGCAAGTTTAAACAGGTGGTTGGGGAAGGTCATCTGAGGAAGATGACAATGTGAGCAAAGAATTGAAACAGGTGAGTGAATAAGGCACATGGCATTCTGGAGGAGGAGAGTTCCAGGCAGAGGGAACAGCCAGTGTCAAAGTTCTGGTACCGGGGCACGCCTGGAAAGTTCGGAGAAAAGAAATGAGGACAGTGTGACTGGAAACACAGAGCAAAGCAAAAATCAGAAGGTGAGGTCAGAAAGCTGGCAGGTGATAGTGGGTGTGGGAGCTCATAGACTTTGCACAGCATTTTCAGGACAAAAGATGTCACTCTCGGTGATATAGAAAGTTGTGAAGGATTTTGAGCAGAAGTAAAATGATTTTCACTACTTTTCCTTTGTCATTCTTTTGGCATTCTTCTGTCTGCATCCCTTCAGACAGATATTGGAGATATTTTATTCCACACCCTCTGTCCTAGCTGCTCTTTCAAAATTTTCATCTTTGTCGCTCTGGGTTGCATCTTGAGAAATTTCTCAGTGCTATCTTTTTATTCATGAATTCCTTCTTTGTCAAATTCTGGGTTCATCTAAATTTTGTTTGTGTGTGTTTCATTATTTTTAAGAAGTTTGAATTGTTTTTTATGTACTCATTCTTTTTATTTTCCTATTTTTCTATCATTATTATTCCCTTTAAATAAATTTTCTTCTTTTTTGTCTCTCTGATTATTCCAAATTATTTTATAAATTTTTAGGCAGAATATTATTTTAATATTACTCACTCAAAGGGGATTATTATCCCCATTGTGATTATTTTTTGGTGGCCGTAGTTAGCACTCGTTTGCCTCCCATGGTATGTAGTCTCCCTCCAGAGCGGGATGATTTTAACTTCTGTCTTTTCTCCTTTGTGCTCATCGACTCTTTGTCCAGTGGTATTCTTTGCTGTCTTCCTCTAGCCCTCTGGATCTCTAGTCTGGAATCAGGTGTTTTGATGTGTTGTGGACCCCTCCTTTGTTGTGATGCTGGAAATAATAAATATCCAGTCTGAGAGCCAGTTCCTGAGTGTGGGGTGATGCTCTGTAAACCAGCTTTGCTGATTCCACAGTGTATAAAGTCTTGGGTCTAGGACGAAAGCAGTTTTGTTAGCCTTTTCCTAAGAGCAATGGGGAGGGGAAACTACCTCCATCCCAGCATCTGGCTGCAAGCAGTGAGACTGGATCCTGTCCCTTGTCTAGCATAGAGTTTTCTATCTTCCTTATTTGCCGTCACTCTTTCCTGTTTTCTAATCATAGATTCTGCAGGTTGTGGGATTTAGCCATGTTCCCTGCTTTGTGTTTCTATTCCAATTACAGTCCATAATGATGTTTTTGTTTTTAAACCTATGTATATAGTTGAATTTTATTTTTTAGAGTTCTCAATAATTATTTTGGAGGAAAAATAAGACATCAGAGTATGAAGTTAATTCACCTTCTTGACTGGACTTTTCAAATCAATTTTCAGGTCAAAATTTAGAATGCTATTTGTGTCAGTAGATTTTGTAACCATGGTCAAATCAATTCACTAGTCAGAATTTTCTTACCTGGATATCGTAGCCTGCTTGGACTGCCATAACAATATACCATAAACTGGGTGGCTTGAAGCACAGATGTTTATTTCTAACAGTTCTGGGCACTGGGAAGTCAAGTTTCAGGTGCTGGCAGATTTGGCTCTTGGTGAGGGCCCTCTTCCTTGCTTGCAGATGGCCACTTGCAGAAGGCACTGTGGTTCATATGACCTCCTCTTTGTGACAGTGCAGAGAGAGAGAAAGAGAGTGAGAGAGAGAAAAAACTCTCTAATGCCTCTTCTTCTTATAAGGACATTAATCCCATCATCAGGGCATCACCCTCATGATGTCATTCAAACCTAATTAATTCCCAAAGGTTCCAACCCAAATACCATCATACTGAGAGTTAGGGCTTCAGTCAATACATGAATTTTGGGGTGACACAAATATGCAGTCCCTCACGCTGGACAAATACTACATTATTGTTTCCCAGTTTGCTTCATAATCATGGTTTGTGCAATTTCAATAGAATATTGATAAAGAATGCTTCACTTAGGTAAGTTTGGAAACTCTAAGTTAAACCAGATCAAACAGATTTTTTCCATTGAAGGTCTTCTCAATGAGATGCCTTAAACATGCACATGTATATTGTGAATTACCTAAGGGAGATTAAATATGCATAATCTCTTAAACTCATTTGCATATGGCATTTTTTTTGATGCCATGCTTACTAATATCTCCTAGAAAAGTATTTCAAGGAAGACAATATAGAGAATGCTAATACTAAAAAATATATATGTAAATATGCATGAAATTACAAATTTATATATATATACACAAATTTGCACATATATGTAATTATATATATATATATTCTGAATACCTAGAAAAATATTGTTTTATACAGACTGTCCTTGACTTATGATTGCTTGACTTGTGAGTTTTTGACTTTGCAGTGGTGCGAAAGTGATACACACTTAGTAGAAACAGTACTTCAGGTACCCAAACAACCTTTCTATTTTTCATTTTCAGTACAGTAGTCAATAAATTACATGAGATTTTCAACACTTTATTACAAAATTGGCATTGCATTACATGATTTTGCTCAACTGTAGGCTAATTAAGCATTCTGAGCACATTTGAGGCGGCTAGGCTAAGCTATGATGTTTGATAGACTAGGTGTATTAAAGGCATTTTCCACTTACAATATTTTTAACCTATGATGAGTTTATCAGAATGTAACCCGTTTTAAGTCAAGGAATACCTGTATATACATACATACATACATACATACATATATGTGTGTGTGTTATATTGTGTCATATAGGTCATCAGCACCAACAAATAGCATAATACTATGAATAAGAAAGTCATTAAAAAGTATTTTGTTTTGTTTTTTTAACCAATGGAAAGTAGGAATTATAGAGCAATGGATTATTAGAATGAAAGAGTTTTTTCATATAGAATTGAGTGCTTTTCAATTTTTCAAAGCTTTTCTCAAACTAAATTTTATATAAAATTTCTCTCTATGTATCTGTATAATAGAGTTGTGCTGTTTGCAGTGGTTGAGGAAATGGAACCTCCACCCTTCCTTCTCAGAGTAAATCCTAAGGACCTCTCAGGAACCTCTAAGGAACTGGATGGCCTGGCTTGAGTTCCACCATTTGATGACTCATTTTAACGGAGGAGGAGTCAGACACTACAAAGTTGAAGTTATTTCTCAATGTCTATTAGCTAATTGCGGCTAGTAGCAGGACTAGAATCCAGATTTTCTACATTCAGTGTTCATTCCCCCTCATGCTGGTTTTCCGTCTTTTCCAAACCTCCAAATCATTTTGTCAAATGACTTCTTGTGCAGAAATTCAACATGTGAAACAGAAGTAAAGCAGAGCTTCTCTGGTTGAAGGAGGAGGATTAAAGGTATCAAGAGGAAGGGTTGAGGGCCACCTGCCAGCCCCCACTCATTGGCTCTTAGTGGGTCAGGGACATATTGTTTAAAAATGATACATTAAACCAGGCAGAAAAAATACAGAGGGAGGACACCATTAACACACCTCGTGACAGGGGATATTCTGATCCTCTTACCCCTCAGCAGAGATCATGGCTCAACAGCTAGAAGAAGAATTACATTTTTTTTTTTTCATTTAGCAAAGAGATTGTTCTTTGTGAAAGAACAAAATGGCAAAGTTGACTTTTATTTTAGAAGAAGAGACTCAAGAATTCCTCTAAACCTTACGAAATGAATGAATGGGCATCAGTTGCCAAATCAGAAGCAGAAAGAATCTGGTCTCAGGCCCCAGGGCACAAACTTCTAGAACTGTGGCCATCATGTGAGTGATTCAGTCTGGTGAATAATCCCCTTTCTCTGATTTCAGTTAATGACAACAGGCTTTCAGGAGAAAGGCAGTGGCATTGTTCAGAACAATGCCTCTCATTTGGGTGCTCAGCTGTGTGATGAAAGCACATGTAAATATTTCTCATCAGCAGCAAAATCATGCTTTTGTCCTTATCAAGTTCTGCCAAATTATTCACACTAAGTTGAAAATGAGTAACATATAACATTCTGCTGATTTTCTGCCTTTCGTTACTTCTATTTGGAGAGAGAATATGACTTAGAAATCTAATTACACTGTATTGACCAAGTGAGATGAGATACGCCAGAGCAGGGACTTTTCCTTCAAACTCAGCTCCAAGATGAGTAATGGGACTCTAACTCCTGCTGGAGGATAGATCTTGCCCTGGCCTGATGAGGGGTTTCATGGCTGTTTTTAAGAATCTTTTCTCCTAAGAAGACCAAACAGTAAACATTAAGCTTTGGCTAGTAGAAGTTACCTTCAGAGAGAGAGACAGAGAGAGAGAGAGAGAGGCTAAGAATAATTAAGTATCTGGAGAACCTGCTCCCAATGTTTAACGTGGGTTCTTTTCTATTTCCTAAGTGTCTCGGCTGGGTTGAGAAATAATGGGAAAGAGCACAAGAGACAGAAATTTAAAGCTGGGTGTCCGGGGGAGACATCACATGTCGGCAGGATCCGTGATGTTCCCCAAGCTGTAAAACCAGCTAGTTTTTATTAGTGATTTTCAAAAGGGGAGGGAGTGCACGAATAGGGTGTGGGTCACAGAGATCACATGCTTCACAAGGTAATAAAGTATTACAAAGCAAATGGAGGCAGGGCGAGATCACAGGATCACCAGATGAGGCGAAATTAAAATTGCTAATGAAGTTTTCTGCACGCGTTGTCTTTGACAACATCTTATCAGGAAACAGGGTTTGAGAGCAGACAACCTGTCTGACCAACATTTATTAGGCAGGAATTTTCCTTGTCCTAATAAGCCTGGGAGCACTACAGAAGACCGGGGTTTATTTCATCCCTTCCGCTTCGACCATAAAAGACGGCACATGCTTCCAAAGGGTCTGTTTATAGGCCTACCTTCAGGGTACATTCTCTTTCTTAGGGATGGTCCTTGCTGAGAAAAATGATTCAGCGATGTTTCTCCTATTTGCTTATGAAAGAGGAGAAATATAGCTCTGTTCTGTCCAGCTCACCGGTGGCCAGTTCAAAGTTACCTCTCTTGTTCCCTGACCATCACTGTTATCCTGTTCTTTTTTTAAAGATGCCCAGATTTCGTATTGTTCAAACACACATGGTCTACAAACAATTTGTGCAGTTGATACAATCACAGGGTCTTGAGGCGGCATTCATCCTCCTCAGTTTACGAAGAAGATGATGGGATTAAGAGATTAAAGTAAAGATAGCCATAGGAAAACACAAGGGTATTGATTGGGGAAGTGATAAGTGTCCATGAAATCTTCACAATTTATGTTCAGAGATTACAGTAAAGACAAGTATAAAAAAGTATTAATTTGGAGAACTAATACATGTCCATGAAATCTTCACAATTTATGTTTTCTGCCACGGCTTCAGCCGGTCCTTCCGTTTGGGGTCCCTGACTTCCCTCAACAATTAAGTACCTCTGCAAGGTTTTGTTTTACTCTTGCTTTTATCTAGGAACTCATTTTTAATTAGAAGATCTGCATTTAAACCTATTCCACTTCTCGTTTAATATTCTACTAAGTTATTCTGTAGAACCTAGAGGTACTCTTTGATATTTACAAAAATGACTCTCACTAGACTCTCATCTCCATATTTCCCATGTTTAGAAGTTGTGGGCAAGTAGATATGGTAGTCATGAATTGATTGATTGATTATTTATTTTGAAAAATATATTGAACACATACTATGTATCAGACATTGCACTAATGTCTGGGACAGAGCAGTGAACAAGAGAGACATAGCAGTGAACAAGAGAGACAACGAGTTTTAAGTCTATTTATAATACTATATTCTATTAATACACATTTAATAAGTACATACAACTTTAACCTCTTTAGTACTTTGAAGCAAAGATATGTTGTTCCACAAATTCTTGAAACCTGCAAGATGCAAAACATGCAACTGAAGCATTAGGAGTTGAGTAATAATGCCTTTGGAGGTATCAATTACAGCAGGAGAGTATATCACTCAAAGGAAGAGTGATGAGGATAGAGAATACCACCCAATAGTCAGAGACTCATTTGTATTTATTTTTGGAATGCATACGAAACTTTTTGAAAGGTGGCAACTTGTTCTCATTAGAAACATGTGCTTTACTTTATTGAATATTAATTATATCTTGATTAGGCTATATGTAGTCACTCCAGAAACCAGTGTTGAGTGTTAGGAAAATCTACCTAAAACCCAGAAGGTGAAATTTTACTTTTTTTTTTTTTTTAAGAGGGAGCATGATAGGAGAACTGGACGCTTTCTTATTACATGGGTGAAGTAGAGGACTGTATGTTAGTCCCAGCAGTGTTGGTACCAGGCCGTGTGTCCCTCCTAAGTGAAAATTCTTTGTTCACAGCTTATAGGGCAGGTATACTGTGTGGCCCAATAGTCTTCCCTACCCAAATCCAGAGATTAGCCAATTATCTACAATGAGTCCTGGTAATAAAAGATGTACAGGCCAATCAGACTTTTTTCATATAAACCAAATTAGGAAATGCAGAGAGAAATTGGAGGTATGTAAAAGGAAATATAGAGAGCATTCATAATATATGCTTGGGGTCATAAGTCAAGGCCAAGCTGGAGTTATGTTTCTAAAGCAGAAAATATTAAAGAAGAAAGAAGAAAATATATGAAGGTAAAAAGAAAAAGAATAAAAAACTGGTGATGGCACAGAAAATGCCAAGCAGAAATATTAATGACGTATCACTACAGGGCAGCCATAAAGTCTGGAAACAGATAATACTTTATTGTGCATTGTAATGCAGTATCAGTGAAGTGTTTATTATTTGTTTGGCTACATTTACAGACTTGAAATTCAGCCTGTAGGTAGAAATTCTGTAGCATGTCTCTGCTGTGGATCCCACTCCAGTTGTCTGACTTTTCCTGTATTCCACAGCATTTGTATTCACTGTATACCATCTTGCCATCCCCCATATTTCTGGGGATAACTAAAGTAAATCTTTCTTTGCATGCAACAAGAAGATGCTAACTGAACTAGACTCTTTGAGGGGAAGCACATTTCCTAACATAGGTTTATATACTATTTTTGGCTGGGGAGATTTTTCGTGTGTGTGTCTTACCTTTCCTGTAATCTATGCTCCCGAGACTTCTAAAAACTTACATTTGTCTTAAGTGCTGTGCATCTATCAGTGCTTCTCTTTGTGTAAATATTTCTACCATGATATAAACTGCAGTGTTTGATTAAAACCATTGATTTGTACTTGCAGAGCAGAAAACAAACCATTCAGTTTACTTCAGTTGAATCTAATATTAACTCTAATACCATGCTTGCCAAAACTTCCATTAAAGACATAGGCCTTGACTCATTGATTCCAATAATAAGGAAAAGCACCATTTCCCAGCAGCTGGAGATTTGATGTTGCTTTTGAGGAAAAAAAATGATCCCGCCAAAATATTTATATAGCTTGAGAACTCTACAAGCCCCTTAGTAGCAGGCAGGATTCTATGATCTCTAGTAGCACAGAAATCGCTAGTTTTTGAGGAAGTCTAAATTGGCTCATAGTGAGCACATGGATGAGACAAGTAACATAGAATATAAGTTAAACTAATAATGTTGGGAAGGACAGACATCTAGAAGAGAAGCAAAATTAAAACAAATCTCAGACTAAGAATAGTATCATCATTAAACCCAAACTTAATACTCAGATTCTCAGTAGCTCAGGCAAGAGGGAAACTAGATGATGATGTAGTTCTTATTGTCAACTATGAGATGTACATATTTTAGCTCATTAAACAAAACCCAAACCTTTTCCTGGTCCTTTAATTAGAGGTGAATGTATTATGATGTGTTTATATGTTATGACAGCATTGAATAACATTGTGAACCTCAACCTGCAGGTTGGTAACCATATCTATAAATGTAGTCAAGCACAAAATTATGTACTAAATGGCTTTTTTCTTTTTACTAAAAACTCTTACAGATTACACGTTCGGTGTTTTTATTTTGATTTTTTTTTACCATAGCTCTTGGTGATAGTCAAAAACTTTAAATGATAATTATGTAAAGACAAGTTTACAGGGCCCTGGAGTAGACATTGAGTGATATGTTCAAGATACATACCTGTCATGCATGTCCTGGATAAAACGTTGGCCCCAGGCCTTGCTTCCACTTCCAGATTTATTTTGACATTCTCATGTAAGCATCTACCATCCATTTCTCTTGAATCATCTGCAGCTGCCGTGAATATGTCATGCTGCCATTTGCCTTCTTGCCCTTTCATTTCGCCTGCCTTTATTTGGAACATTCTCCATAGCCATCCAATTTTGCCTTTTTCTTATGTTAACTCTAGCGCTGCCTACTGCCAAGGAGAAGAAGGGGCATGGTGCTGGGTACCTACAGGCACCAGAACATTCCTGAGGACTCACACCACAGGGAAAGGTAAGCTATTCACTTCTTGTGCCATCTACTCACAATTTTAGGGAAAGGTATATAAATTAATGGATTCAGTAAACATTAAACTAAATGGAACATTTTGTCTCTTTCTTTTGCTAACCAGTATCTTGTGCTTAAGTGAAAAATATTTAAAGAAAATTATGAAATTAAATTTTCTATGTATTTCTGAGTGGTAGCATGACAAATTTTGTGACTTTCTATATGCCCAGTAAGGGAAAAAAAAATTTTTAAACACACTGTAGTTATAGAAGATATTTGCCAGAATATATGCCTAAAAAAGGTTCATAAACCTTGGATGCCAGGCCACAGACAATCTTCTAACAAGTACTTTTTCCTTCTCAGGGCTTTGTACTCATTGTTCTTCATCCCACTGCTGTGTGCTATTGTCTTTGTGATGTTCATGATTAGATTTTGCTCCTTCAAGGAAGATATAACAGAGCCCAAGTAATTCTGGAAACCAGCATTTTACCCTTGACCTCCTGCTTTTCATACTACTGGTCCTTGCCAGAAGTCGCTGGTTGCCTGGTATAAGAAAACAATCATAATTATCTCATTAATAATTGGACCTTGCCTCCCTGCTAATCAGGTTTGTACTGCTGAGATTTCAAAGAAGAAGAACAGAAATCTACTAAGAAGAAATAAATTTGTTCTCAGGCTATAAATAGTTCTAGGAGGCTGCCCAGGGACAAAAATTTGCCTGCTGGTGAAATAAAAGACCATGTAAACTGTAGATTTATTTGGAGAATGTAGTTCCATGAATTCAACTGCTCTAGACTCTGGGCCTCTGGAAGGCAGAGACCATGCTCTCACCCTTGCCTTTGGTACCTTGTCTGTAACAGGCTATCAGATATGTTGATTGTGTCAAAGATAAGCAAATTCTGAAATGAGTTATTTTTTTCATTCTCTATCCTCTCTGAATTCACTTAGTGCTTCTCAGAATGTGTCTGAGTGGAAAGGGATTTTCACAGGATATGTCCAAACAGATTATTGTAACTTTGGAGGTAAAAATTATTCCAGGTTATATATGAGACTATAATAGATAAAAATGATTTAGATAATAAAGTGATCTGTAATTGAAGTAAGTGAGAACTGGGTGCTGTGGCTAATGCCTTGTACTCCCAGCATTTTGGAAGGCCGAGGCAGTAGGATCCCTTAGGCCCAGGAGTTTGAGACTAGCATGGCAACATAGTTAGACCCTGTCTCTACAAAAAATAAAAAATTAACCAAGCATGGTGATGCACACCTGCAGTCCCAGCTACATGGGAGACTGAGGTGGGAGGATCACTTGAGCTCCAGATGTTGAGGCTGAAGTGAGCCATAATCATCCTCCTGTGCTCCAGTCTGGGTGACAGAGAAAGACAATGTCTCAAAAAAAAAAAAAAAAAAAGAAATAAATGAAAACTTAGAGAAATAGTAGTTGCAGCTTCCAAACCAAACCCTGTAATTCTGGTCACTATGTCTTGGAAATATTTTCTAGAACAACTGTGACTCTTGCTATTGCTCTATAAAATACAAGCCAGGTCCAAAAGGAAATTTCCCCTCCACTGTGTATAATATTATTAGACAGATGGTATTGTATAGATGTTCATAATGATAATTTTTAAAAATTAACACAGCAAATATTAACTGAGCATGATCTTCATGTCCTATTCCACACAGGCTGTATTTGTTGATGTGGTCTCTAATAAAACTCAAAGTTCTTCTACTAATGAATACAAAACCATCTCATTGCTTACATTCTTTCTAGAATTTGCATATGCAAAGATACAAATTCCAGAAATAGCACACAAGAGAACAGTCTGTAGAAATCTTGTCTAACAACTCTAAATTTTCAATCAGAATTGAATCAGAATTATAGCCATATTTCTCTGAATTATTCATGATAAATAGATGACTGGCTACCCATGGGACTCTGATACAGTGCTTTCAATGTGGTAAAATAATTAGAATTGTCATACCCACTCTTTGTAAAATTATGAGAGCTGTTATTTATTAATAGCAAATGTCATAACATAATCCAACTGTTATGTTCCTATCTAATTAAAGAATATGTGTTCTGATTCTGAGACTTAATTGTTTGTTTACCAGCTGGAAGCAAGCAACGTAAGGAATCATTTTTTGTGTGTGTTCTTAATTGCCAGGTCATCCCCAGTGTGCCGTGGTTACAGAGGGCATGGTCACTTGGTAGAGTAGCTAGCGTTGGAGATGAATTTCTCAGGGAATGCCTTTGAAGCATCATTTGTTTTCTTAGGAAAAAAGTAGACAATACCATAAATAAACGTGCACTTTTTTGGTTTTCCAGAAAACCTGGAAATGTCAGAGCTGATGAAGAGCAATTAGGAATGAAAATACAATCCATTGAATCAGATAAGAAACAAACTCGGCAGGATGCTTCTTGTTGCTGTTACTCCATTCATAAGAAAATGTCATCCATTCAAAATCATTTGATTTTCTGCAGCAAATTCCTTGATACAAAAAAGATCCTGGGGTTTATATAGGGCATTACCACATTTAGTGAAAAATTCACCCATTTTTTTCCGCCATAAATGTGTAATTTTTAGATCAATTAAGTACCAAGGAAACTATTCTCTGATATAATAAAGAGAAAACAATCTTGAACCTGGTTAAGAGTGGTCTCAAGCCAAAACAGATAATTTCTACAGAACGCAATAAATACTCTTTGGTTCTGTGCGGTGATATTGCCTCCCAGACATTTTAAGGCTTAACACCTAAAGAATGGGTTGATTTTAAATTAATAAATGAATAGAAAAGGAATAAAATCTTCTGTCTTTGTTAATGTCAGACTTTCCTAACCTTTTTCTAATCATCTTATCAATATTTTGTATTTTTTTCCTGTTCCTTTTAATTCTTTTGGCATTTACTCAAGGTCTGTCTTTTGGCCTTTTGTTGCTCTGTGTTCTCTCTCTAGGCCTTCTCACCACTCTCATCACTTCAACCATCTTGAATGATTTGGAAACCTGTATTGGGTCCCAACATTTTCTTGTGGTCCAAAGTGATAACAACAACAGGCTGAGCATGGTGGCTCACACCTGTAATCCCAGCAGTTTGGGAGGCCTAGGTGGGTGGATCACCTGAGGTCGGGAGTTTGAGAGCAGCCTGGCCAATGTGGCAAAACCCCATCTCTACTAAAAATAAAAAAAAATTAGCCAAGTGTGATGGCATGCACCTGTAGTCCCACCTACTTGGGAGGCTGAGGCAGGAGGATTGCTTGAACCTGGAAGGCAGAGGTTGCAGTGAGCTGAGATCATGCCACTGCACTCCAGCCTGGGCAACAGAATAAGACTCCATCTCAAAAAAAAAAAACAAAAAAAAAACAAAAAACAAAAAAACCAAAAAAAAAAAAAACCAAAAAACTCACAAAGTGATAACAACAATAATGGCAACATTCATTATATACTTACTATGTGCTGGGCACTGGGTTAACAAGTGAACATGCATAATCTCATTTAATTCTTACAGCCACCTGTGAGGTAGATGCCATTATTGTCTTCGTTTTGCAGGAAAAAAAACTAAAGTTGAGTGATATCACACACTTCCCCTAGAGTCATACAGATAATAAACAACTAAACTGGGTTTTAAACCCCGACAGTTTCACTCTAAAGTGAGTGTTTTGTTTTCAGCCACCTGCTAAGCATCTGCCCTTGAATCTCCTATAGGCCTCTTAAAGCCAATCTACATAAAACACATTTCCAATTATTCCTGCTTCCCTTTTGGCAATTAATTCATGTGTTCCACAAATAAGAATTAATCAAGCATCATGAAGAGTCAGATGGAAGCCTATGCACTGAGGATGAAATGTTGAACAAAATAGTAGTGATTCCTGCATGTATAGAGTTTACTTTTCAGAGAGGGGAGACTCTCATTAATTACATTGTTTTGCAAACAGATAATTATTCCAAGCTGGAATAAGTGCTAAGATGAGAAAGTAAAATATGCTGTGGGAGCATCTAATAGGAGACCTGCTTTCTTTGAGGGGAAGATAGGGAAGGGGGAATGCGAGAAGGGCTTCCCCTATAAATTGCTATTTAAGTTGAGATCAAAAAGATGAGTAGTAGTTAACTAGGCAAGGGATGACTTCCAGGCAGCAATTCCAATACTTACAAAGGCCCTGAGATGAGAGGGAGCTTAGCATATTAGAGAGACTGAGAAAAAAATTGGTATATCTGGGACAGTGGTCAAAGTTACAAGGGTAGCAAGGACAAGACCATGTAGGCCCTCCTAAGATGTGTTAAATATTTTCCTCTTGTTCTAAGACCACTGAAAAGTCCTTAGGAGTGTTTAATTATTGTAGTAAAGGAATAAAATCTATGTCTTGAAGATGCCATTCTGGCTGCTGTTGGGAGGCTGGTTTGGAGGGGGAAGAGTAGATTCAGGGAAACCAGTGAGGAGGATATTTCATAATCTCTCTAAGTGAGAGATTATGGTCTTATCTCTCATTATTTCTGTTTAAAGAAGGATTGTAGTCTTGGAGATAGAGATGAAAGACATTCAAATATACCTTTCCATTCAAATCAGAAATCTTGGACTTATCTCAACTTCATCCTTTTTCCTATTCATTTTATCCAATTATCCTCCTGTTGATTTTACCTCAACATGTCTTGTGTCTTTTCCCCTTTCTTCATTTTTATGGCTACTACCTGAGTTCTAAATTACTTTATAAATAGTACTAATGCAATAGTCTGTTTAATTCATTCTCTATACTATTGCCAGACTGTTTATTTTGAAATATAAATACAATAATATTTCTTTTCTGTTTGTAACCATTCCATGGTTATGGGATAAAGTCTAAACTTTAGAACATAAGAATCCTATGTTAGCCATATTGAAATATTAGCAGATTTATATGAAATAAATAAATATAAGGCATTTTCATTATACAAATCATTATAATATAGTTGATCCCCGTTAGGTGGAATGGCTGTCTATAATGCTAGAGGTAGAAGAAGTACCAATGATTTTATATGAACAACTCATTTGGTCACCTCAATCTCTGCAAGCTCTTTCTGCAGCAAAAGCTTACTCATATGCACATGTATATATATTTTTTCTGCTATGAGGTGTCCCTGATGGCACAGGTGAAATGCTTTCAGAAACCTCTGCAGTAATTCTGTGCAAACTGGAAGTAGAAATTAATGCCAGTGGGAAACCTGTGCCCAGTGAGAATTGGAATTGGTGGCTATATACCACCTTACCCATCTTTTGGAAGAAAAACTCTGTACAGCTTCCATAGAACATTCTCCACAGCTTCTCAAAGGGTCCCAATAGGATCAAGCTCCCATTGCCAATTCAATAGATTCTTCAAATGGCCATCTCTCCTTCACTCCTCTTCCCTGGAGTTCTCAAAATAAACTGATTGTGTATAACCCTTGTCATAAGCTCTGCTTTTGGGTGGGAACACAGGCTAGGACATCCATGTTGACTCTGGTAGATGTAATGGTGACTAGAGATTATGATGAAGTAGTTAATGACTTAACAAAAAAAGGTGATGTTTAATTATACTTAAACAACAGCAATAATAAATGGTTCTTATTAATAATTATTCAGCAATTAAAGATCACAGGAAAATAATTAACAAGCACTATATATGTTAGCTCACTATTTTCAATGCACACAAAAAAGAGGCACTACCAAAAAAAATTGCAAAAAACATTTGATAAGAAAAGTAAAAATGTTTTGGCATTGAATGATCACAACCTTGGGATTTGTAGTGCTAGGAAAAAGTTATCAACTCTAACATAAACTGGAAAGAAAAAGGCACAACAGAGCTTTTATAAGAAGCTGTGCTGTGAAGAACACATAGCATACTGGCAAAAGGGTACAATATCTCACCAAAATTCCAGTATGTGTGTGTCTTTTGTAGCACTCTTGGTACATTAGCTTCCAAGATCTATTCCTTGAGTGGTAAGGATAGAAAACTGAAAAACGGCAACTCTTCAGTGAAGATTGAGACTCATTTGGAAAATGTACTTGATTACATGTTAATAATATCATAGCCAATAAGATGAATCTCAACTTTATTTGTTAGAGGACAATCATGAGTCAGTACCCAATTTTTTCAGCTCATAAATAACAGATTGAAATAATACGGCACCCAAAGATGATGGAATTAATACAGAAACTTGTTTCATTGGTAGGAATCAGGTATTCCTGGTCCACCATTTCATCTAGAGAATCCAAAGTGATGAACCAGTTCATGTTCCTGATATGGAGGTGTTTTAACTAAGGAGATAAATCCAATTGTAAGTAAACTCCCTTTTTCTAGGTTACCGTTTCCATTAAGTATTTTAATTTCAGATTTCTGTGCACATTTTCACTGGTCATGAATACTTGCAGAATTTCTGAGCCTACACTTTCAGAAAGTCATCTTGTGGGAAATAACCATCACAGGAGACAAAATGAAAAGATCACCTTCTATTTTCCCCTACTATTGCCTTGAATAGTGAGGGCAGCAATAACTTTCTGCTCAACTGTGTCTCACCATATGTAAGTGTGTCCATGGGTGTGATGTGTGTGTATGTACATGTGCATCAGTGGTTTTTGAAGCTTCTCCAGATATTTAAAAATCTCTGGTCTCTCCTTGTCTTGTGCTTGGTTACTGACCAAAAATTCCCCAGGAGAAACACCTCCCAGTAGGGGCCAAGAGACACCTCAAACAAGTGGGTGCCCCTCTGGGATGAAGCTTCCAGAGGAAGGATCAGGCAGCAATATTTGCTGTTCTGCAGCCTCCGCTGGTGATACCCAGGCAAACAGGGTGTGGAGTGAATCTCCAGCAAACTCCAACAGACCTGCAGTTGAGGGATCTGACTGTTAGAAGGAAAACTAATAAACAGAAAGAAATAGCATCAACATCAACAAAAAGGACATTCACATTAAAACCCCATCTGTAGGTCACCAACATCCAAGACCAAAGGTAGATAAAACCACAAAGATGGGGAGAAAGCAGAGCAGAGAAGCTGAAAATTCCAAAAACCAGTGCACCTCATCTCCTCCAAAGGATTGCAGCTCCTCACTAAGAAGGGAACAAAACTGGATGGAGAATGACTTTGACGAGTTGACAGAAGTAGGCTTCAGAAGGCCAGTAATAACAAATTTCTCTGAGCTAATGGAGCATGTTCTAACCCATCGCAAGGAAGCTAAAAACCTTGAAAAAAGGTTAGACGAATGGCTAACTAGAATAAACAGTGTAGAGAAGACCTTAAAGGACCTGATGGAGCTGAAAACCATGGCACTGAGAACTTTGTGACACATGCACAAGGGTCTGTAGCTGATTTGATCAAGTGGAAGAAAGGATATCAGTGATTGAAGATCAAATGAATGAAATAAAGCGAAAAGACAAGATTAGAGAAAAAGAGTGAAAAGTCCAAGAAAAATGGGACTATGTGAAAAGACCAAATCTACGTTTGACTGGTGTACCTGAAAGTGACAGGGAGAATGGAACCAAATTAGAAAACATTCTTCAGGATATCTTCCAGGAGAACTTCCCCAACCTAGCAAGGCAGGCCAACATTCAAATTCAGGAAATACAGAGAATGCCACAAAGATAATCCTCAAGAAGAGCAAACCCAAGACACATAATTGTCAGATTTACCAAGGTTAAAATGAGGGAAAAAATGTTAAGGGCAGCCAGAGAAAAAGGTTGGGTTACCCACAAAGGTAAGCCCATCAGACCAACAGTGGCTCCCCTGGTAGAAACCCTACAAGCCAGAAGAGACTGGGAGCCAATATTCTACATTCTGAAAGAAAAGAATTTTCAACCCAGAATCTCATATCCAGCCAAACTAAGTTTTATAAGTGAAGGAGAAATAAAACCCTTTACAGACAAGTAAATGCTGAGAGTTTTGTCACCACCAGGCCTGTCTTACAAGAGCTCCTGAAGGAAGCACTAAACATGGAAAGGAACACCCATACCAGCCACTGCAAAAACATGCCAAATGGTAAAGACCATCGATGCTATGAAGAAACTGTATCAATTAATGTGCAAAATAACCAGCTAACATCACAATGACAGGATCAAATCAAACATAACAATATTAACCTTAAATGTAAATGGGCTAAATGCCCCAATTAAAAGACACAGACTGGCACATTGGATAAAGAGTCAAGACTCATTGGTGTGCTGCATTCAGGAGACCCATCTCATGTGCAAAGACACACATACGCTCAAAATAAAGGGATAGAGGAAGATTTACCAAGGAAATGGAAAGCAAAAAAAAAAAAAAAAAAAAAAAAAAAAAGAGGCAGGGGTTGCAATCCTAGTCTGTGATAAAACAGACTTCAAGCCAACAAAGATCAAAAGAGACAAAGAAAGCCATTACATAATGGTAAAGGGATCAATTCAACAAGAAGAGATAACTATCCTAAATATATATGTACCCAATACAGGAACACCCAGATTCATAAAGCAAGTCCTTGGAGACCTACAAGGAGACTTAGACTCCCACACAGTAATAGTGAGAGACTTAAACTCCCCACTGTCAATATCAGACAGATCAATGAGCTAGAAGTTTAACAAGGATGCCCAGGACTTGAACTCAGCTCTGGACCAACCAAACCTAATAGAACTCTACACCCCAAATCAACAGAATATACATTCTTCTCAGCAACACATCACGCTTATTCCAAAATTGACCACATAATTGGCAGTAAAACACTCCTCAGCAAATGTAAAATAAGAGAAAGCACAACAAGCTGTCTCTCAGACCACAGTGCAATCAACTTAGAACTCAGGATTAAGAAACTCACTCAAAACCACACAACTACATGAAAACTGAACAACTTGCTCCTGAATGACTACTGGGTACATAACGAAATGAAGGCAGAAATAAAGATGTTCTTTGAAACCTATGAGAACAAAGATACAACATACCAGAATCTCTGGGACACATTTAAAGCAGTGTGTAGAGGGAAATTTATAGCACTAAATGCCCATAAGAGAAAGCAGGAAGGGTCTAAAATTGACATGCTAATATCACAATTAAAAGAACTAGAGAAGCAAGAGCAAACAAATTCAAAAGCTAGCAGAAGGCAGGAACTAATATCAGAGCAGAGCTGCAGGAGATAGAGACATAAAAAACCCTTCAAAAATCAATGACTCCAGGAGCTGGTTTTTTGAAAAGATCAACAAAATTGATAGACCACTAACAAGACTAATAAAGAAGAAAAGAGAGAAAAATCAAATAGATGCAATAAAAAATGATAAAGGGGTATTACCACTGATCCCACAGAAATACAAACTATCATCAGAGAATGCTATAAACAACTCTATGCAAATAAACTAGAAAATCTAGAAGAAATGGATACATTCCTGTACACATAGACCCTCCCAAGACTATTCCAGGAAGAAGTCAAATCTCTGAATAGACCAACAACAAGTTCTGAAATTGAGGCACTAATCAATAGCCTACCAACCAAAAAAAGTCCATGACCAGATGGATTCACAACTGAATTCTACCAGAGGTACAATGAGGAGCTGGTACCATTCCTTCTGAAACTATTTCAATCAATAGAAAAAGAGTGAATTCTCCCTAACTCATTTTATGAGGCTAGCATCATCCTGATAACCAAAGTTTGGCAGAGACACAACAAAAAAAGAGAATTTTAGGCCAATATCCCTGATGAACATCGATGCGAAAATCCTCAATAAAATACTGGCAAACCGAATCCAGCAGCACATCAAAAAGGTTATCCACCATGATCCAGTTAGCTTCATCCCTGGGATGCAAGACTGGTTCAACATATGCCAATCAATAAATGCAATCCATCACTAAACAGAATCAACAACAAAAACCACATGATTATCTCAAAAGATGCAGAAAAGGCCTTTGACAAAATTCATCAGCCTTCATGCTAAAAACTCTCAGTAAACTAGGTATTGAAGGAATGTATCTCAAAATAATAAGAGCTATTTATGAAAAACCCACAGCCAATATCATATTGAATGGGCAAACCTGGAAGCATTCCCTTTGAAAACTGGCACAAGACAGGGATGCCCTCTCTCACCACTCCTATTCAACATAGTGGTGAAAGTTCTGACTAGGGCAATCAGGGAAGAGAAAGAAATAAAGGGTATTCAATTAGGAAAAGAGGAAGTCAAATTGTCTCTGTTTGAGGATGACATGATTGTATATTTAGAAAACCCTGTCATCTCAGCCCAAAATCTCTTTAAGCTGATAAGCTACTTCTGCAAAGGCTCAGGATACAAAATCAACACGCAAAAATCACAAGCAATCCTGTAAACCAATAACAGACAAACAGAGAGCCAAATCATGAGTGAACTCCCATTCACAATTACTACAAAGAGAATAAAATACCTAGGAATCCAACTTACAAGGGATGTGAAGGACCTCTTCAAAGAGAACTACAAACCACTGCTCAACAGAATAAAAGAGGACAGAAACAAATGGAAGAACATTCCATGCTCATGGATAGGAAGAATCAATATTGTGAAAATGGCCATACTTCCCAAAGTATTTTATAGATTCAATGCTATCCCTATCAAGCTACCACTGACCTCTTTCACAGAATTGGAAAAAACTACTTTAAAGTTCATATGCAACCAAAAAAGAGCCCGCATTGACAAGACAATCCTAAGGAAAAAGGACAAAGGTAGAGGCATCACGCTACCTGACTTCAAACTATACTGCAAGGTACAGTAACCAAAACAGCATTTTACTGGTACCAAAACAGATATATAGACCAATGGAACAGAACAAAGGCCTCAGAAATAACACCACACATCTACAGCTATCTGATCTTGGACAAATGTGACAAAAACAAGCAATGGGAAAAGGATTCCCTATTTAATAAATGCTGCTGGGTGAACCGACTAGCCATATGTAGAAAGCTGAAACAGGATCCCTTCCTTAAACTGTATACAAAAATTAACTCAAAATGGATTAAAGACTTAAATGTTACACCTAACACCATAAAACCCCTAGAAGAAAACTTAGGCAATACCATCCAGGACGTAGGCTTGGGGAAAAACTTCATGACTTAAACACCAAAAGCAATGGCAACGAAAGCCAAAATAGACACATGGAATCTAATTAAACTAAAGAACTTCTGCACAGCAAAAAGAAAAATAAGAAATCAAACAAACAAAAAAAACTATCATCAGCGTGAACAGGTAACCTACAGAATGGGAGAAAATTTTTGCAATCTACCCATCTGACAAAGGGCTAATATCCAGAATCTACAAAGAACTTAAACAAAATATACTAGAAAATACAAACAATCCCATCAAAAAGGGGGCAAGGATAAGAACAGACACTTCTCAAAAGAAGACATTTATGCAGCCAACAGACATGTGCAAAAATACGCATCATCACTGGTCATCAGAGAAATGCAAGTCAAAACCACAATGAGATAACATCTCACACCAGTTAGAACGGCGATCATTAAAAAGTCAGGAAACAACAGATGCTGGAGAGGATGTGGAGAAATAGGAACACTTTTACACTGTTGGTGGGATTGTAAACTAGTTCAACCATTGTGGAAGATGGTGTGGCAATTCATCAAGGATCTAGAACTAGAAATACCATTTGACCCAGTGATCCCATTACTGGGTATATATCCAAAGGATTATAAATCATGCTACATGCTACTATAAAGACACGTGCACACATATGTTTATTGCAGCACTATTCATAATAGTAAAGGCTTGGAATCAACCGAAATGTCCATCAGTAGTAGACTGGATTAAGCAGTTGTGGCACATATACACCATGGAATACTATGGAGCCATAAAAAAGGATGAGTTCATGTGCTTTGCAGGGACATGGATGAAGCTGGAAACCGTAATTCTAATCAAACTATCACAAGGACAGAAAACCAAACACTGCATGTTGTCACTCAAAAGTGGGAGTTGAACAATAAGAACACATGAACACAGGGCGGGAAACATCACACCGGGGCTGGTCAGGGGGTGGGGGGCTGGGGGAGGGATAGCATTAGGAGAAATACCTAATGTAAACGATGAGTGGATGGGTGCAGCAAACCAACATGGCACATGTATACCTATGTAACAAACCTACACGTTGTGCACGTGTACCCTAGAACTTAAAGTGTAATAATAATAATACAAAATTCCCTAGAAGATGGTGAGGTTTCACACGCATTTTTTAATGAACCCATGTCTAAGATACATGAACCTCTCTGCTAGCTCTCAGAAATGGTATCACTACTAGAGGGAAGCTATTAACAGTGACTCCACTGAACACAAATAGTTTTCTCACGAAACAGGAGATGGAAGCAACTTGATCAATGTCACCTTGAATTGCATTAGGAAGGCAAAACTGAAGCTCCATTGACTCTGTTTGTGTCATTTGTTGTAATTATCTCTAAGACTCTTTTCAGAGTATTGCAATATGGGTCTATTAATCCTTCCTGGAAATGTTCCAAATCAGATATCTGGGAAAATGGACAATGACTATTTCTATTTCTCTATTTTATTTAGTTCAAAGAAGACCAAGCACATATACAGAGTAAGTTTTATTTTCTCAGGAATAATATACAAAACAACTCTAGCAGTACATGTAAATACATATAGTCAACTACACACAGAACTTGGGTTTTCTCATCAATATATTCTGTGCATGCTTTGCTGTGCATATGTTTTTATTATTCTTTGTAATTGAGACAGCCAACTACCTACAAAACAAGAGATTTTCATATGAAAACAAACAGAATTGGTTAGAGCATTTGGTAAAATAGATGGAGAAAAGAAAACTATGCAATATCAATAGTCTTTATTTTCTATTTAAGCAATAAGCCATTAGAAGTGGAATGGGAAAAACGGTCTATTCACAATATCAACAAAATCTCATAAAAGTCTTAGAAACAAGTTTAATTGGGATGGAATGGAAAATTATAAAACTTATTAGCATTCATAAAACAATATATACCAAATGAAAAGAAATATGTCTTCAAATTATAAGATTTAATTAAGTTGAACTCCATGTATATCCTATATACAGATGACTTAGAGATTTGAGTATAAATATCTTAAAATTATAAAGCTATAAGCAAAAATCTGGGAAGCTGCATTTTAAATTAATTTTATATTTCTAGTAACAAGTACTAGAAACTCAGAGTCCATAGGGAACAAAAAACCATAAATATTTGATTTTTTAAAAAACCTGTATTCAAAGCTACTCTAAGTAAAGTGAATTGACAGAAAAGAAACTAGGCAAAAATATTAGTACCACAGATGAAAAAAAATGTTAATATCTATTTTATAAAATAGAGTTTTTTCAAATTGGCAAGATAAAACTAAGCCAATATAAAATTAAGCAAAGAATATGGATAAACAGATAACAAAAGAACAAATTAGAAAGATCCAGAAATATAAGAAGAAATGGTATTATTTTTCAATGATCAGGGAAATTCAAGTTAAATAGTTACAACTTTGTATAACTAAAAATTATTCAAATAATGGAATCCTTAACACTGTTAGGAATATTAAAAGAGCCTTCTCATACATTGTTAGCAAAAGTGTGTATCATTGCAATTCTTTTGTGAAGCAATTTGGTAGCATCTGCTAAAATTTAAAATACATACATCTTTTAACCCAGTGATCACAGATTTCAGAATATATTCGTTAGAAAAAAAGCACCACTACATAAGATATATATTTAAGGCCACAACAGCCTTATTCCTAAAGATAAAACAAACTAAAAGTCAATTTTTCAAACTAAACATAATGCCCATGAATAGAAGAAATAGTGGGAAAAAATATGGCTATTCACAACATGGAATATTATGCAGCTATTACAAAGAATGAACTACTTCTCTGGTTGACCTGGAGGGATTTCCATGAGATAGTGTTGAATGAGAAGAGTAAGATACAGAAAATCATATGCTTATACATTTCCATTTTTTATATAATAAATGATACTTAAACATCCTATATATGTGTGAACTCATATCTGATTTACATGAGGCTGAAGTTGAAAAATATTAAAGAGCAATACTAGGATGTTAATATGCTTGTCGGACAGGGACAGGGCAGGGTGCCCTGAAATGTGTGTGAAAAATAAAGGTAGGAGAAAAAGAAAACAAGTAAAAAAGGGAGGAAAAGAATGTTGAAAAATATATATGTTAAAAATCACATTTACATATTTAACAAAAATTGTATATCTGTATAAATATATAAGAAATTTCCTTCAAAAAAGAATACTATAAACTACATTTTTGCTTTGCAGATTTGAATATCTATAACTTTTATTTTGCTAGACTTCTGCATGTTCTCAGAACAGTTCAGTAGGCACGTGCTTCTCTTAACTCTTCTCCAGAAAACTGTGTTCAATTGGGAAAATAAGCTCATACTTCAAGAGAAGTTCTGACCTCTTTTTTTCCCTCCCACATAAAGATTTTTATAAGTAACCCCCTTTCAATTTTTCAGAAGTTTCTTGCTAAATCTTGTATTGTGCCTAGATAGCCTGAAAACATCTTGGTCATCAGGTGTTCCAATAAAAATATAACTAATTTATTGACATTAAGCCAAATTTATTGTTTGTTGTGGTGAGAAAAACAATTTTTCAAAAATGTTTAATCAAAAATAGATGTGTTCTATGAACACAGCAACTAAACTTCATAGTTTGACAATTAAGGATCTATCTTTTCCTCCTTTGTATGTTAGTTTCCTGAACATTTACTATGGATATGACCTTTTATCAGTTTTTAATCCTGGGTATACTCTAGTATCTATTATAAATGCTGAAACCATACGAAATAATTTGTTTCTAAATGATTTTATAATAAAAACTAACTTAGCAGAAGTTCTAAATGGTAGCTTCTTAGTGCCTTTGTTTTCTCATCTATTAGGATGAGAAAAATAGGCCGTGCGCGGTGGATCATGCCTATAATCCCAGCACTTTGGGAGGCCGAGGCGGGCAGATCACCTGAGGTCAGGAGTTCAAGACTAGCCCGGCCAACATGGTGAAACCCCATCTCTACTAAAAATACAAAAATTAGCTGGGCATGGTGGCAGGCACCTGTAAACCCAGCTACTCGGGAGGCTGAGGCAGGAAAATTGCTTGAACCCGGGAGGCGGGGGTTGCAGTGAGCCGAGATTATGTTATTGCACTCCAATCTGGGGGGCAAGAGCAAGACTTCGTCTCAAAAAAGAAAAGGAATGAGAAAAATAGATTTGTTTTAAAGATTAAGTAAAATAACACAGAGAAAGCATTCAGTGAAGGCTTCTAGCATTCACTCAACTCCTTCTCTTCTTTTCATTTTTGTTTTGATGATTATTGTTTGAGAATGTTGATAACAACGTAAGTACATATGACATACATGGAAAGGTGTAGTATACACTAACATTATATATGCTTTTTTGAAATGTTAAAAATAAATAATGTTCTCATTATTATTACATTGGGATTTGCAGGTCTCAAGTTGGGAATGATTTGCCTTAACATGAATCAAATCTCCTTTTAATCCTCATATATAAGACCATGGTCCTTTCTGTCAACTGATTTTGGCTCCTTCTGCTGTCTCCTCTATCACTTGGTTTCCTAGGTGTCCTATAAGCCAGAACTCAAGTGCCACTTTCTTTATTGAATTCCTACATTGTTTTAATAAAAATTCAATGATCAATTCTTTTTCAACAAATAGTTATCAAGTGCATATGTATACAATGAACAAGACAGTGTCCCAGAATTCATGGCATTGTGGGAAACATAAATAAATAATTAGCAACCAAAACACAGTGAATGCTTTTCCATTAATTTTTTTCATGCTCTAATCTCAGGTATCCAAATTGAACTTGAAGTCTGGAAGGCTTTCTAATCAAACAACTAATTAGGAATTAGTCTGATGAAACAGGAATGAGGAAGGTGAACTTCAGAAAGGGGAATGAGAGAAGCAATAGCTTGGGAAAAGGCTCAGAGATAACAAGCAGCAGAATATGTAAAGAACTCAACAACAAATTGAGGAAAACTAAACCCAAAATGTGGAAAAGAGACAGAATGTATGGACCACACAGTAGGTGAAGTATTTGTTGTTCATTTCATCTCCCTATGTAGATTTACATTCCATGTGAGCAATAACCAAGTCTTCTGACTTTTATTTACTATTTATAGATATAACATAAAACTGGGCTTCTAGTGGATGCTCAAAGAAAACTTATTGATGGATTTTGACACAGCTTCTGTGTGAGTTTTGGCTAAAATTACTATTACATTTCCAATTTTAGCCAAAATTTCAAGGGTATCATAATGATCTTAAGTGCCTCATTTGACTTCATAAATGTCTGTGATTCTGTCCTGAGTCTCTAGGGATGTATATTCCAAGCATAAATTTTTACTGAGATTTATCACATGGTCTTACTTGCTTTGGGATCAGTAAGGGCAAGCCCCTGCCAAAGTAGTAAAGCAGTGGCATTTGTTTTTGAGGCTGACCATCCTTCTTCCTGCACTTCCCTTCTCTTTCTTAATATCGTCATAGCCACTTTTCACCCCCAAGCTCTACCCACACCCCAAAACCCACACCTGCTACTAGAACATCCATGCAACCCCCTGGTTCTTTGTGACATTAACTTCACAGTTAATGCTAAGGATCTGTAGAGAATTACCCTTACTTTGATTTTTTTTTTTTTTTTTGTCCACAATACTCAAATATAAACCACAAAGGGAAGAGAGGGTTTTGACATTAGCCTAAGACGTACTTCAGCCTGTGATGGAAATGATAGTGACTAAGAGAGGGATAATCTGATTTCTGAGAAACTTGATAAATTCAGCTTTACAATATGTTGCATCTGAAGTGTTTATAAAATACACATGGTAGACAATTGAAAATATGTGTTTGGAGCTTGTTGAAAAGTCTAGGCAAAAGATAAGAATTAGCCACAGAAGTGACTGTTGAAGTCATGAATTTATATGCATTCACCCAAGAGAGTGTAGAAATTGAAGCTAGGGCTGAGCCTGGAGTCCACTGGAACACTAACTTTTCAAAGAGGCGTGGAATACGAGAGCCCTGGAAGGATATTGAGGAAAAGCTGCCAGAGAGGAAAGAGAAGATCTGGAGAGCATAACGTCAAAGAAGCCACAGAAGGAAAGAGTTTCAAGAAAGATAGACAGGTCACCATGTAGATGATATTGATTGTGCTGTCTTTTCAGCATGGCCTTTTCTAATTGTGAGCCACCCCTCCATTATTTCTTGTATCTATAATAGTAATGCCATTCCCAAACTTCTGCCTACACTCTGGCACAAGGGTAGGTATAGAACTCAGACCTGATGAGTCACAGCATAGGATTTCCCTCTTTGTAAAGATTGGTCCAAATGAGTAGGAATGTGATGAAATTTTTTTCATGTCAGAGTGGTTTCCAAATTGTGTTGATACCGTTTCCTTAAAAAAGTTGAGCATCTGCGTCAACTGTGATGATTAACTTTACATCAACTTAAGGGGGCTATGAAATGTCCAGATAGCTGATAAAACATTATTTCTGGGTGTGTCTCTGAGAGTGTTTCTGGAAGAGGTTAGCACTTGAATTGGTAGACTGAACAAAGAATTCTGATGGGCATCATCCTATCCATTTAAAGGCCTGAATAGAACAGAAAATGCATAGGAAGAGAAAATTTGCTCTCTGCTTGAGCTTGAACATTCATCACTTCCTGCTCTTGGACATCAGTACTCCTGCTTCTTGGGGCTTTGGACACAGGTTGGAACTTACACAATCAGTTCTTTAGCTTGCAAATGGCAGATCATGGAACTTCCCAGTCCCTGAGCCAATTCCTAGGATGGGTGCGGTTGTTCATGTCTGTAATCCCAGCACTTTGGGAGGCCAAGGTAGATGGATCAGTAGAGGCCAGGAGTTCAGGACCAGCTTGGGCAATATGGGGAAATCCTATCTCCACTAAAAATACAAATATAAGCTGGGCATGGTGGCACACACCTGTATTCCCAGCTACTTGGGAGGCTGAGGCAAGAGAATTGCTTGAACTCGGGAGGTGAAGGTTACAGTGAGCTAAGACTGCACCACTGCACTACAGCCTGGGTGACAGAGTGAGACTCTGTCTCAAAAATAAATAAGTAAATAAATAAAAATAAATAAATGAATAATCTCTTTTATGTATATTTCTCTCTGTATATTCTATTGGTTCTGTTTCTTTGGATAACACTAATATACCAGCTATAAGTGTGTAACAGAGTGATAGGATCCAGATCCTAGTGAAATTGTTCCCCATAGAGTTAAATAAACCAATAACTGACATAAATTCTTGAATTTACAGGACAGCAGATAAGAAAAGAAAGAACTTGCTGAAATTCTGAAATGTTCTCTGCTTGTGAGATAACAAAATTCGCAGAAATTGCTTGGAATCTACATGGCCAACTGGAGTTCGCATAGAACGAAATTGCTGATGCCACAGCCTGAGTTTCCATTGCACGTTTTACACCAATTCCCCGAAATTTGCACACATGATCTATGAGGTAGCATGATGGAATAGCTGTGCATGGCCAAGGACTTCCCACACCTCCCCTTTCTTTCCACCAATCACCTACTAATCCTAGAATCCACCGCCGGTGTCGGGTGGAGCTTGAAAGGAAGGCGGGTAATAGGTCTTTTGATTTATCCTCTTGCTATTGTCTCTTGATCAAATGGTGACCTTTTCAGATAAAATTGCTGCCTTAAAGTCAGCACAGTGAGACAGATTTGAGCTGGACTTCTGTCTCCTTGTTAGTTGACTTGCAATAAAAAGCTTTTCTTTTTTCAAAAACCCAGTGTTGCAGTATTGGTTTCTAGTTCATCAGTCAGTGAGCCCCTTTACTAAAATCTACTGTTTGAAAATCGGCCATATTTTCCTGGCTAGATCTTAGTATGAAACTTAGGAGGTAGTAAAACAAATCCAGCATTTTAAAGATGTTCTTACACATGAAGCTCATGGATGACATTGATTTGGATGATTCTTTTGTTTGGGAAAACATTTGCAAGAGAGATATATTATAGCAATATTAACACTTTGAAATGAGACCATTGTCATAGGAAAAAGAAAAAACTGGAAAATTTCAGTTGGAAAGAAAAAAATCTCCAATCTAAAGAAAACCTGCAAAATTATGGTATTAAGTCACAGGGTGTCTCTCAATTTAGACTGCTAACTAATCTGAAAGGCAAAGAGGATCTTAGACTTTTAGACTGGGAGGGCCTTTGAAGATTATCTAGTATTCGAATCCCATCCTTTTATAGAGAAGAAAATGAGGCTAATTTCCCACACCATTCAACTGGAGGCATATCAGAAACTTGCACCAATTCTCAGCTCAGTGATATTTCCCCTTTGCCATACTGGGCCGCGATTATCCTTTCTTAAACATCAATGGGAGCACAACCAGCCTCTGACTTAAAACAACTCAAATGTTTTTATTGTGAAATACTTGAAGCTATAAGGTTAAGTAGGGGTTCACATAAATAATGTGATTAATATGTTCTGTGACCATGTACTTTGTCTTTTCATAACTGGGATGTGAACTTAGTTCACAGAAGCTAAGAAGACCCTATTCTTTATAAATGCTATGCAACAGCTGGATAGTATCACCTTGGCTCCTGAAAGTTTATGAAGTAAAGCAAACTACTGAAATAGTATTAACTTTATTTGGTTTATGAGAGGTATTTTTGACTAATTGCATATCCTGACCAAGATTAGTAACATTTCATAGTTTAGATTTCTGACCTGAGTCCACTTTTTTCAATGACCACTTTCATGAATGGCGGTGCCCTGTCCTATCAGTGGCACATTAATAATAGTATTATAGAGAACTGTCTGAAACATCCAGCTTAATTCCATGTACTCCCACAGTTTTCCTCAAGGAGGCACCAGCAGGAACCCTGGAACATGCATTAAAGTATGCTTTCAGATGCCTAATAGTTGCTTCTAGCTGGATAGACTTCATGAAAAAGTCCACAAGATTTTTTTTAAAGGAGCTTTAGCATGCTTGTTTCTGTAAACAGCAATCTTGTTTCTGTAAATACCATGACCAGACTTGGCAGTGAACCTACAATATCATTACCCGATGTACTTGCAAAGGGTTATTATGTTCCAAATTTAAGTGATGTGAATTTAGGTGATGCAAAGTCCAGATCCCCCTTAATGAAGGACTTGTTGGTAGTGCTGTCAGCAGATATCCTTCCCTTGTCAACACTCCAGGGCTTGCCTCCATTGTGGACAGCCATCTTGCCCAAGGTCAGATCCTTTCCTAGATGACCCATGTCCAATAATAGATGGCAAATAAAAGTCTAGCTATCTTGATTTAACTTAAGACAACGCTAATGTTCAATTTTACCTCCAAGGGTCCTCACAGGATTGGCCAATCTCTTTCGGGGCCATCACTGCAGTTTTGCCTTTAATTTTTCCCCTTTTCTGATTCCTTCCACTGCTCCCCTCAAATATTAATTCCAAGAACACTCCTTATGAAACATCTTTCATGTAAAATTTTATGTCAGAGTCTGATATACAGACCAAAATTTGATTTATTACCTGGGGTCCAACATAATCATTTACCTGATGGTTGGGCAATGCTAGGCATTGAAAAATGCATTAAAAAGTCAACCTGTTTTTCAGGAGAATGGAAAGCAGTGTGCATCATCAATATGACACCAAATTCTCTTCAACAATGATTAGAATATTCTTTTTTTTTTTTTTTTTTTTGTGGAATGTGGGCCAACCTCAGACCTCATCTATGTATTCTTAAGCAGTTTCCACTGAGTCATATCTAGGCAACCCTGCTGAGACAACTGGCCACAGAATCATCATACCAGGCCCTGGGGAGGAGTCAGGACCCAACAGAGAAGTGAATGTGCTGTGGTGTTGGGTGGAGCTTGAAAGGAAGGTGGGTAATAGGTCTTTTGATTTATCCTCTTGCTATTGTCTCTTGATCAAATGGTGACCACCTAAAAGCAGGTGCAATTTTTTTATTTATCACTGTCATTTTAGTGCTTATCTATGTCTGCCAAATTGTAGACAGTTTTCTTAACTTGACATCATCTAGACAGACTCTGAGACAAGGACCTGAGAAAAGTAGTTTGGAAGGTTCAGGAAACACTGATGTAGAAGAGGGAAAGTGAAAAGGGAAGGAAGTCAGGACTACAAGGGGTGTATTATCGAAAACGTGACTGTGTATGTGCTGGGCTGTTGGAGATTAATTTCACAAAAATACCCTGGGAAACTTTAAGCACAGGTACCTCAAAGTTACTCCACCTTAGGGCCAAGGGAGGTGGGATATTTATGCCTCCATTCCTGTGGTTATCTGGCGAAGGCTTTTCCTGAGGAGTGATGAATTTCAGACTTTATAACTGCTCTGCTTGGGAAGAAAGGCCATTCCGGGTTTTGGAGAAAGTCCTCAGGTAAAGAGGGGCAGGTGTTGGCAGTAAGAAGTTAGGTCAGTGCATACTGAAGAGAGTCATTGATTGCGTCTGCTGTGATAGCTAAAAATATATTTCTTAAACTCAATAGCTATAAATGAACCTCAGTACTCGTAAAAATATCACCCTCAATTGTGTAGGTATTTCAGGAATATTCAGAAAGACTAATTGGCCCCATGTTCAAACATAATTGCCAGATATGAAAATGATGACTATTCAAAATATCTCAAGAACAGAGTGAACAGAAGCAGACTCAATTTACTGTTTGCTGGTAGAAGAAAATTCTGGATAAAACCCATATTTGCAATAAAATAGGAATAAAGAAAACTTCAGTATAAAGAAATGACCACAAAACAGAGGCAAAGCTCAGGGGAGAAATAGACTGAGCAACAGAAGAGCCCAGAAGCAGGAAGGACAGAGAAAACAGGCGCCATGGTTCTGCATGTTTTTTAATGCTAGGTATTCCCACCACACAAGGTCTGGTTAGGGGAGCATCTTGGCCTGCCTGCAGCTGGTTACAGGCTCCCTGAAGGGTCAAGGGACTCTAAATAGTTATGAATGGAAGTGATTTGTGCAAGTTTGTTCCCGCTTGCTATAGGGAAAGTCAGATGGCTACAGGGAGTACAAGTACAGAAGGAGTTCTGTGGTCATGGTCTACCTGGTATTGCCACTTGAATGCTTTGATCAGTGGTTCTAAATGAAGGATTAAAATTTACGCTTTCTAAATTTCCGGTTTTCTTGCCCATTTAATGTTCCTAATCAATGGGCATATTTATCTTGGCTACACTTGTTGGCGTAAAGTGCTAGGTGTTTAGGAAAGACTAAAGGTGAGGAGGAGACAGAAGTCTCCAAGGGACACCGGACACAGACACTTTGGGAAGTCATTTCATTTGAAATTAGCCCCCCCACCCCGCATTAAGTACCTTGCTCACTGTGGGAACAGAATAAATAATGAACTAAAATTATTCTATGAACTATTTTGGATCTGTGAAGGTATTGGAATTTAACCCAAAGCTTCAATTAATCACGATAGTTTTTCAGGTGTGACACTTTTCAAAAGAAACAGAAAACAGTGGCAAAATTAGCTGTGAAATCTAGTCATTTAAAAGTACCAATTTCTCACTTTATCTTAGAACCAGTCTATAAGGTGTCAAGTGTGATGACTTTGAAGAGTTTGCTTCCACATGGTCAATGCTGTAAAATGAACTGAGTTTACAGTTTTTCCCCAACTTCTAGAATGTAAAAATCTCTATGTAAAATGACAGCCCTGAGTCAGCTAAGAGTTTCATACAGTAAAGACTGATTTAACTATGTTTACAAGAGAGATCAGCTTATTAGAAACATGAATAGTCGAAACAAAAAAAATTTCTGATTTATTCTCTTGTTAACTAGACAATTCAATGAACAAACAAAAGCCTGCACCCTAGGGGGTCTTAAACTTTCATTAACCAGAGAGAAAACGGGTCTTTGAAAGAGCTCACTCCTCGGGAGTCACTTCTAAATTTAACAGAAAATACTGAGAAAATCTCCTTCTGAGGGACAAAATTTTTTCTTCTTTGGATGAATGACTTAAGGAAAGGTTGGAAATAGAAATAGTGAAATATCAATTAGTGGCAGAGAAAAAGAGACAAGTGCTTTAATTATGAAGTAGACTTTTTGAAAACGATTGAGCCAAGTATGAGGAAAGGCATTCAACTTTGGAAGTAAATGGTTTATTATTTAGTGTTGGGAATTATATATGTATACATGTCTCTCTAACACAGAAATCAGGTATGTTCCATTAATTTTACTTATACAGGATAGATAATAGAACTACAGTATTTAGCACATATTTTAAATAATTTTTAAAATGTGTATACATATTATTTAATTCTGTGACTTCCCACAATTTTAGAATTATTTTTATTTTACAGATGACAAAACTAGAGGGCCCAAAAGCTAACATTTACCCAAGGTCACATTTTTTAATTGGTAAAGGAGTTGTGGAATGTAGTCTTTGTTCTTCTGACCCCAAAGCCTTTTCCTGTCACCATACTTATAAGTGTGAATTGTTCTGGTAATTTGTAACAAGCCTGAAGAGCTGAGAGCCAAGGTACCTTGCTATCGCTGTTCTTTCCCTTCTGCAGATGTGGAATTGAGGAAGATAAATTCCGGAATTGCTTCAGCTCACAGAGCAGTTCAGCAAAACAACTGGAATCAGGACAAACTGTCCTTGCATTCTCCCTTTCTCCTTCCTGAAGGGGAACGGATTTCTCACACATGTTCAGAGCTTGATTGGATTGGGCATGCCAGAGGGTGGTTAAGCACACTTTTTCCCAGGTATGACGTATATCCGCAGCTACTCAATACTAATGTTCTTTCTGAGAATTTCCTTCATGCTCCGTAATTTCAGGTCCAAGTAGTTAACATCTCCTTTTACCTTCTTGAGTTTACCTTAGCACACAGTCATAACCATTAAGCTCTTAAATAACAAGAAACTTTAGGAGACGGAAATACAGATTAAAGTTGTTTGCCGGAATTTCATGTGTCATTGGGCAAGAAGTTCTAAGTTCTTTAGTTATGGTGCCTAGGAAAGGAGTATCCTGTGGACATAATTATTCAGCTTTCACAATTATGAGAACCATTTACTGTGGATTCTTTAGCAGCATCTTTGCTATTGTTCTTATTCCCCAGTGTGTGACACATCATGGGGCATGGCATGGTCTAACTGTGCCATGTGCTGGAGTGCTCTGCTAGGCATTGCATTTTGATTGGTAGCAACATTTTGTGAAACAATTGCAAATAGTTTACCTGAATTTCTATTACTGCTTTTGAAATAACTTTCGCAGATATTTATGTTTATTATATGAATATCTTCAAATGTTGATCCCTGACACCTGGCACCTAACTAACCCAAACCTACACTAATTCCCACCCAAAAATCTGTTCTCATAAACCTGATAATTACGGTATAGTCTATTTTCTTAGTCAGGGCGGCTAAAATCTTAACATCATCTTTGAATTCTCTTCTTTCTCAGGCAATCAAATACTACGTTTTGTTGTTTCTGCCTTCTCAATGTTTCTATAATGCTGCGATTCCTAAATTCAGGTGCATGGAATACTAGTATACAGTGAGATGTTAACAGGCTTTCCGTATGATCAAATGAATTTGGAAAATGGTGCATTAAATAATGTTAAATATGCTTCTTTATGGTAAGATTTCTCACGTCTTCAATATGTTTGTATGCATTTCAAATGTTTAACAGGATAATGTAATAGATGATATTTCTAAAATTTGATCAAACACAATCCCTCCAACTTGCCATAATATAAATATTAATAATAATGTTGACTCTAATAAATATTTAAAGACATTTATTGGTAAACAATAGTGTTCTACTGAATATAGTTTGGGAAATAGTGCTGAATCTACTCTTTATTTTCTTGGCACTTTTCTATTTGAACCCAGTCACCTTGCTATAGGTTTCTGGAGTGGACACTTAAGAGTTACCCTTATTTCTAACCTCTCGTCTCTAAATCTAGTGTTTTTGCTGGTAATACCTTTTCTCTTTCCAATAAATAGGTCAAATTATTTTATCCTTTTCCTGAAAACTATTTAATTTTTTCTAACGTCTCTAGAATAAATTATTTATATAATAAACTCTTTGGTACACATTCAAAGTCATTGCTGATCAAGCCGTAGTACATTTTCTATTTAATCTCTAAACAAATCTATATGCTTTGCTGATGGTACCCATTAACCTGAAGCAAACTTCTCTTCCTTTTTAAGATTCTTCTCGTGCGTCTGTAACCCAAGTATTACCTGGACTAAACTATTCCAGTATGACTTGCTTTCTCCACTTCTAAACATAGAAGATGATGGCACTAATTTTGAGCATTCTGCGTCACTGATACACATTTCAAAGGAAATATAAAAATCAAGTGCAAGAAAATAGGAATCACACCCAATCCTGTCACTTAGTAATAACTGTAGTTATAACTTGCCATATAGATTTAGAGTAATATATATTTATATATCCACGTCTGTCTGTATATTTATATCTATACCTATACTTATCTATAACCATCTTCACACACATGCACACACATTGACACACATACACACATGGAGGTCATGCTGTACTACTTTTTTCAGTTAATGAACATATTAGATGACAAAAGCAAAATCCCAAAGGGAGTTTGGAGCATTGTGTTGAATTTAACAAAATGCATTTAAAAATTGGTATATAAAAATGCAGGCAAGTGGGTTGAAAATACACAAAAGAGGGGGTGGCTTTGTAACAATATGTGTAGAAAAGACTTAAAGGTTTTAGTCCAGAGGAGGTAATGTGTATACAAAAGGGTAAAGTGTTAAGTGACTATCAAAAAGTTGATGGGACCTTAGCATTACTGAAAATTTTGTATCGAATAAGAGACAAATGTCAGTCTCACTCTAGTTTTCTTTGTCAAAATGTACAGACAGTGATGTGTTTTATTCTGGGCCCCAACAGTTAAAGAATATAAACCATATAAGAATCTGTTCATAGGAAAGTGATCAAGGTGGTGCAGAAAAACGGATGAAGGCACTACCCAGGGCAGAGAAGTCCCCAAAAGATGTGAAAACAAACTCTCTTCTAATTTCTGAAGAGCTGTCATGTGAAGAAGACATTCGACTTACTCCGAGTGTTCAAAAAAAAAAATAGTGTTTTGGTCAAGTACACGAAATACTGTCAAAATTTAACACACTTAATTTGCATTAATTCAAAGATTCTCACATTTTGCTCTATATTGAACACCAGAATCAAATAACACATTTCTTCCCCTAACGTATTGAATATATGATATTTCAAAGTATTGTTTTGTCTTATTGGTTTTTTAATAATACCTTAGCATTATATATATATTTTAAAAATGATTATTACCAATTTACCCTTTATAAACACATCCCTGTTGCTTCGTATCATTGCCAAACTTTGATACAGATACTCTTTTTGCTTTTGGCCATTCAGAAAGGTATCAGTTAGTGTCTGAAAGTGGTTATAATTTGCATTTCTTTGAATATATTTTAATATGTTTACTGCCTACTTGAATGTCCTCTTTTGTGAAGGGCCCGTTCAAATCTTGTCCATTTTAAAAAATAGCCTTTTTCTTATTAATTTTAAGGAGTCATTTATATGTTCTTGATACAGACAAAAGGTAGATACCAACTTCAGAAAGTACCTAAGATTTGACTTTTCTAAAAGCAAGAGGCTCTCTCTGGAAGAGCTGAATGGTTTGCTGGTACCTGGGAACCTCTGTACCACTGGGAGTGCCTTTTGTCTATGTGGCTGTGTGTGACCCTCCTGGTACTTATGACTCTATGTAGTCAGTAGGGTGTCCTAGAGGAAGACCCGGAGAGACTTCTTAGTGCCACTGCTCATTTCACTTGGGGGTCTGGGACACGTGACCATGCCTCATCTCTCAGAATCTAATCTCCCAGCTAAGATTTTGGGATGTGAAAGGGAGAAGAGATAGGGCTAGGGTTCAACAAAAACAGTATTTCCCTCTGTTTTTGACTGATGGGTATCTCTACCAAATTCATATGTTGAAGCCCTAACCCCCATTACCTCAGAATGTGAGTATATTTGGAGACAGGGCCTTTAAAGAGGTGATTACATTAACATGAGGTCATTAGGATGGGCCTTAATCCAGCATAATCTGCATCTTTATAAAAACGGGAATTTTGGATGCACAGAAAGACACCAGGGGTGTGTGAGTGCAGAAGAAAGACCATGTGAGGAAAAAAACAAGAAGATGGCCATCTGCAAGCCAAAGAGAGGGATCTCAGGAGAAATCAATTCTTTTGACACCTTGATCTTGGACTTCCAACCTCCAGAACTGTGAAAAAATAAATTTCTGTTGTTTAGCCACCCAGTTTGTGGCATTTTCCTATGTCAGCTCTGGCAAACTAATATATCCTCTGATCATATTCCATATATATTTTACTACTCTCCATTACCACCTTTTCCTCCATTTCTCCTCTCTCCCTTCCTTCCGGAGATGTTGGAAAAGCACCTTACTCTGTGCATGCCCTATCCTAGGTACTGGGATCAGAGCAATGCCTGCACATTCCTGATGCCTGCACTGTGGGACGCTACACTACAGCTATGAACAACTATGTGCTATGGCCAGAGACATTACTGTGGATGGCCATTGCTTCCTCCTCATGTGAAAACTGGTCTTGTCTCTCACCTGTTGGAGATTTACAACTGGGTTCTATCATTTTTTTCTCACCTATTGCGGATGACAAAATTCACCCCAAGTATACCAGTGGATCAGGGGTACTTAGAATGAAGATGCCAACATCAAAGAATTTACCTTTCCCACTATTGCGATTTTACTCCCACTTTCTTCTTCAAAGACATCACGGGAAAATACTAAGCCCACATCTATTCAGGTCTAAAGAAACCAACAGCAAGCTATCCTATTTTTCAGCTACTGAGAGAACTGGGTAAATTTGAGGGTAGGGAGTGGTAGGTAGAGGGTGGGTGATCACTGCTTAGTGAGCAATTTTCAGTACCAGCCTATAACCTTCAAGTCACCCAGTTTGCTGGGAACCTGAAAAAAATCCCATTTCTTTGACACTTACCAGTAACCCAGGCCACACTTCCAGTGTCGTAGGAGCCACTAAACCATGTCCTACAGCTCTCCAGGCTCCTAACACAGGAAAAAAACCATAGATCACTTGAGTGGTTCTGGGTGGATGGAGATGACACTTTGCTACGGCTAATACAAAATATTATCCAAAGGCTTGTTTGACATTTGTTTCCATCAGGCGTTTACCTTAGGATCCAGGGTTCTTAGCATGGATTTTATAAATTGACTTCACAAGTTCTGAAGCCTCCAGAATTCTATGCATGTGTAGGTCTATTTTTTTTCTCTGGAAGAAGATTGTGATTCTTAAAGGGGTTCAGAGACTACCACAATAGTAAGAGTTGTTAATTTTTGATACCTACATAGAATTGACTTAAGCAGAAAATTTTGTACCTGTTTCTGTCCTTTTTCTAGGAGCATGGGGTAGAGAGTCTGTTTTTACAAAGTTATTCTCGGTAAAACACATGTTGAGTTGCCACATTTGAGTTAAATATTTTGGTATTACCACATATGTTTCAAATCATTAACATAACAAATTAAGGACTATAATTTTTGGCATTTGTTATTTTAAAATAGTTCCCATAGATCTCCAAATTATCCCTTGATGAATTTCAGTTTCATAATATAAAAAAAGACAGTGTTTTCTTAACAGCGTTGTTTGATATGATTCCAGGCCCATTACCAAAAAGAAGAGCTTGTCTGAGTCATTCCAGGAGAGGCTGACCAATTTTTTTCATAAGAGTTTTTAAGGTATTTTTAAATTTTCAATTTTATATTTAGCTTTTCTTTTCATGCTCTGCTTTTACAACAACTGACTCCAATTAGATTTTATAGAGATTTATAAAGCAGACACATATTTTTCATTTTTTGTCTTCTCATATGTATTATCCACTATATACTTCAAATTGTTTTTTAACCAAACAAAACACTGACTGCAGATTCCTGCCAATTATTTCATTTTCTCATAATGATTCAGAGCACATACAGAATATTTAAATAAAATTAAAAGTAGCAATTTATGTATTTATTTGAGACAGAGTCTTGCTCTGTTGTCCAGGCTGGAGTACTGTGGCACCATCTTGGCTCACTGCAACCTCTGCCTCCTGGGTTCAAGTGATTTTAGTGCCTTGGCCTCCCAAAACCCTGGAATTACAGGTGTGAGTCATTATACCCTGCCAGAAGTAGCAATTTAGTTGCAACAAGACATTGAAAAAATTTCAGATGGTTGTTAGGACTTTGTGTAGCTTTCATAAAAAAAAGAAGTCTTCAAACTGTTAAAGGCAGCTTCAAATTAAACACTAGATTATTTAACCAAGTTTTGTATTAAAACTACTAGCATCTTTTATGGACCTACAGTAACCTTTTGACATATTATACTAACTTTTGTTTTTTTGGTTTGATTTCAAGCGTACATAATTACATTAATGTGGGTAATAAATTATGTGAGAAATATAAAGGAGATTGGAATACAATTTCAACCTGAGTCATCTTTCAAATTTAGTTTTCTTCATTAAATACGACTTTTGCTCTCCTGTTCTTATATAAAGGAGGAAAAAGTTGGGTTGTGTCAGGCAACTAGAGTGGAGAATTTAGCATGGTTGGATGTTCAGTGGGTTTTCTTAATAACTTCTTCTTTCCCAATTTACGAGTATCCATTAGTTCAGGGATTGAGCAATCTCTCAGGGGAAGAAAGTCGGGGGAATTATTAAAAGTGATGATCCCTTCTCCTTCCCTTGGCATGACACTCATTTCCTTTCCACACAGTGTGTTCAAATGACCAACCATGGAAAGTATGTTTAAATGACCAACTGCTCCCTGTTCAGTCCTGTAGAAAGGGAGAAAGTGTTATCTAAATGGAGCATTTCTTTATTTAACTGTCTATTATGGATGGCAAGTGGATAGAGAGGGAGGCAGGGGTAACGACTGTGGAGAAAGTGCTCTGCTAGGTTCTTGTAACCCAAACCAGCAGTGCTGCAGGCGTCCAGCATGCTGCTCTCCTCCCTCAGCCTGGACAGCCACAGCTCCTTCCCTATTAGGTCTCTCCATTGCTCACTTACATAGCAGAATCCTAGGTATATTTGCACCATCTCGTTGGTTTTCTCTTTTACTTGCCTACGCTTCACCCCTGTCTACTTCCAGAGTTCTCTTTTCCAGCCATTCATTCTAACTCTAAATTCTTGCCAATTTCCCCTCCTCACTGATCTGGGTTTTCCCTTTTTGCAGCATTCATCATTTTCTGGGGAAGTCTTGTAAAACACTTTGGGGGAGCATCTGAGGTTCAGGTAGCAAGAAGCTTAACAAGGGGAGAGTGTGTCTCTCAACATTGTCTCAGCTATGTGATGACAGATGAAAACCATCCCACTAGCTGTGGGGCATTAACCAAATAAAACAAAGTGCTGTCTGGCTGAGCCTGGTCCATGAGCAGAGCCTCAGCTAAGTCAATTTAAATTACTTGAGCTATATTCCTGAATACTTACCAAAGGTGGCAGATTGAAGGTGAGAGTCAACAGCTGTTGATTTGGCATAATGTAGGATGAATTTGCAAGATCACCTGTTCATTGAAAGTCATTGAATAGGAGATCCGGATTGCATTCTGGCTGGTTTCAGATACATTTTCCCATTGTGGGCTTTAATTTCCTAACCATAAAACAAAGGCTATAGGGGGCGGAGCAAGATGGCCGAATAGGAACAGCTCCAGTCTTCAACTCCCAGCGCCAGCGACACAGAAGACCGGTGATTTCGGCATTTTCAACTGAGGTACTGGGTTCATCTCACTGGGGAGTGCCAGACGATCGGTACTGGTCAGCTGCTGCAGCCCGACCAGCGAGAGCTGAAGCAGGGCGAGGCATTGCCTCACCTGAGAAGCGCAAGGGGGAAGGGAATCCCTTTTCCTAGCCAGGGGAACTGAGACACACAACACCTGGAGAATC
>NC_037673.1:39861745-39881688 GCF_003255815.1 Theropithecus gelada | reverse complement strand
ATTCTTAGCAAACTATCACAAGAACAGAAAACCAAACACCGCATGTTCTCACTCATAGGTGGGAACTGAACAATGAGATCACTTGGACTCAGGAAGGGGAACATCACACACCGGGGCCTATCATGGCGAGGGGGGAGGGGGGAGGGATTGCATTGGGAGTTATACCTGATGTAAATGACGAGTTGATGGGTGCAGCACACCAAGAAGGCACAAGTATACATATGTAACAAACCTGCACATTATGCACATGTACCCTACAACTTACAGTATAATAATAATAAATAAATTAAAAAAAAGAAAGAAAGAAAAAAAAACACAAAGGCTATAGGGAGAGGTAAAAGCACTGGTTTCTAAAATTCTTTTTTTAAAATTTAATTTAATTTTAAATTTTAAAAAATTTTAGGCAAATCTCACCTGGATGGTTTCTAAAGTTCTGAGCTCCAAAATTTAATGATTTTAGGACAATTTTATCAAAATTTTGTTTTGTTAGCTTGCCCCCGTATTTAAAATTCCACATTTAGAGGTGATTTTGTAAAACTCATGCTGGGGAGGGACAATAAATTATGGCAGTGTTAGCACTGGAATACTTTTTTAAATCAGGAAGCTAGCTATAGAATGCAGCAACATGTAGGTGAAGCTTGGAAAAATATTGAGCTTATAAAGTACATTGGCAGGGGATAATTTCTCTATAAAAACCTGAGCCTCAAGATACTGGGTGCTGAGAAACGAGTAGAAGGCTGAGAGATGGAAGTCCCCAAGACCAAACCTATATTTATGTTTTTTCAAAAAGCAGTGTTATGTTGCAAGAAAATGGAACTTCCAGAGAAAGTTGCTATGGTTTAGATGACTCACTTCAAAGGTACAACGATCAGTTTCCCCAGGATTTATGCTACTTCTCGGAAGAGAGAGAGTTTGTAGAAAAAAAGTTGATGAAGATTTAGAGATCTGTTCTATAAACCTAAGAAAGGAAGGAAGCAAAGATACTTGTGATTTCATACTACCTTCTGTAGGTTTCACAGATTTGAAATTTGAACCTACATCAAATGAGCTGAAAAGAAAAAAATTAGTCAAGGCAGATGAGCAGATCATACCCCACCTCTGCCAGCAGCACCAGAAAACAAGGAACATTCAAAGTGACACTTGGGCCCAGGAAGGAATCGCTTCAGTGGGAGTCAAAGAGGAGAGGCTGTACAGGCAAGGTACCTGGGCCTGGTGTCAGATAGATTGGAAGTGAAACCTTACTCTCCCCTCCTAACTGTGTATTTAGGCAAGGGGATTCACTTCTGTGAGTTTCAGTTTCATTCTCTGTAAAATAGGGGTTGCCGTGTACTCCCTAAAGTCGGGAAGTGAAATGAAACAACTTGTAAAGAATGAGATATCACTTGTTTTCAAAGAGTTGTTACTCATATAATTAGCAGGAAGACCCTGTCCTTAGGTGGACACATCACATTTAAAAAATGAAAAAGTTCTTCCCAATAATACTGGTTAGTGTGAGACTAATTCCTCAAGATTGACTTTGCTAGCTTCAGTTCCCTCTCCTTGCCTTCTTGACACAGAAAGAAGTGAGCCATGAGCAGGATTTGCCAGTGTCTAATGTTCAGGCATGGAGGATTCCATGTAAGGGCCCAGGATCTCTAAGTTTCCAGAAAGTTCTGGGAGATATTTCACAATCTCAAGATGATCCATTGGGCACAGGATTCTCTCTCCCTTTACATGCATTAGTGAAGTCCAAATTGTGATCTAATATCCCATACATAGGAAATCCTGTCATGTGAGTTTTTAAAATGTGAAGGGGCAGAATTATGGAGAATTATATCTTAGACTATGCACACTTCAGTATGAGTGAGTTGCATGTGACAATGTGCTGAGAGTGATGACCTTCCATTTGTGTGCTAAAGTGACTTCCCGTGCATTAGCAAGGTTTTTGGAATTAGATTATTTAAGTTGCACTTTCTAAAGTTCTTTATGTCTTACACATGAATTGATTGTGCTTTCCTATACTTCTGAAGCCATTTACTCTACCCAAAAAATAATTGAAGCCAAGTGTTACTGTCTCTTATTGCAAACAGAACATATGATTTGCACAATGAGATTTTATTGCTTGGCGCACATGACTTTAGCGTGCTTTAGTGTGAAGTAAGTTTTCCAAGTCTAGAGGATTTGGCAAGTATAAGAGATTGAAGTTTTCATTTTAGGTACCCCCTCCCCCAAGTGTCTCCAAAGATGACGGAGATGATTGATACACTAACAGATGTTTTGTTAACATCACATTTCCAGAACTCTTCTTACTCAGCCTAATAGCATTGCATCTGGTTAGCTGTACTTACCCTTTTCAGCTTGTAATTTTCCTTTGGCTAAATTATTATTGACATCAACAAGAGGTGGACTTCCTCAGGGTCATGTAGAACACAGAGGCATGCCTAAAAGAACACAGGGCATAGAGATATCTTTTCTATTTATTTAAATTTCAATCTCTTTTGACACGAGGTCTCGCCTTCAATCCAAAACACTTCAGCCTTCCTGGCTAAGAGGGCTAAATGTGCCCAAGGCAAAGAAGCTGCTGTTTTCTTCTCTTACATATTTCTCACTTCTTTCCCCTCTTTGATTCTGTAGTGGGCTTAATGGTAGCCACAGAAAGCCGTGTCTGTGTTTTATGTCTTAATTCCTGGAACCTGTGAATGTGATCTTATTTGGTAAAAGGGTCTCTGCAGATGTAATTAAATTAAGGATCATGGGAGAGCGAGCTTATCCTGGGCTGTTCAAACACATGTATCTTTATAGGGTACAGGTGCATAGGAGACACACAGGAGGAGGCAATGGGACTGCAGAGGTAGAGATGAGAGTGATGAGGCCACAAATCAAGGATTGTCAAGATCAACCAGAAACTTGAAGAGGCAAGGAAGATTCTGCCCTAGAGCTTTCGGAAGAAGCATGGCTTTGCTGAAAACTTGATGGTGGGCTTCTGCCTCCAGAACTGTGAGAATACATTTCTGTTGTTTTATGCTTCCCAGTTTGTGTAATGGGTTACAAAGGATAGTAGTATAGCTCCTTTTCACTTTCTTTTCTGCTCCATTTCAGTTTTTCTATCTTTTCTGCACTTTTCCATTTCTCTCTCTCTCTCTCTCTGTCTCTCATTGTATCACTGCCAAGACAAAGTACATAACAATAATTGATGCATGTGGGTATGATTTTTTGCAAAGTTGATTGACTGTTAAGCCAACTGCCCATGTTTTAAATATTAATGAAAATACAAATTACTTGGCAGTTTTGTTAAAAATGCAGAATCCCAATGTCCACCCTAACACATTTCTGATTTTATTGGTCTGATATGTGACCTGTGAACCAGTATTTTTTAACAAGAATCTGAGAGATTCTTTTATAGATGGCCAACAATCCATACTTAGGAAGACTAAAGTAAGGCATGGTTCCCTTTGTCTACTATCAATAACTGATATATATCTGGGGTATAGGATTGTCAGTCTAAAATCCCATTACAATCCAGGAAGTAGTGTCTATAGAATGCCAAATCCCAGGCCTCTCTAAAAATATAAGTAACCTCAAAAGGATTTGGTTAGACTCACATTTAACAATTCACAGTGGCTAATTCAAGGAAATGAGGGTGGTTCTTTAACCTTTGAGTGGAAAGCCTGGTTGGGGGGGTGGGTAGCATAACATTTCCCAGCATGTTCCTTACTGCCACTGCCTGGGAGCGAATTCTAGACAGGCCTGGCAGGCCCATGTTCCCACACACTGGGCCAATTTTTGTTCCTGGCTCAGTGCTGTGCTTACTTAGAGGGGTAATAGCTTTGTCTGTTTTGCTCCTCAGTGGGACATATCTCCCATCTATTTTGTTTAGGAACTCTAAACACGTCCAAAGGGAAGCTCAGCTGTGGAACTCTGAATAGGATCTGGCTAGAAGCAGCCTCAACACACTTTTTTTTTTTTTTTTTTTCACTCTTCTCATAGTCCTTTTCAGACCTGGGAGGTTTTTCAGAAGACTTGCTGCTGCAGGCTATTGCCTGAAACCACCCATCAAGGAGCATGTCCACCTCTTACTTCTTGGCTGGCTATAAACCTTGGTACATTCAGCACAGAAAGTGGAGGCTGAAGAGGGTCATCAATTTGTGCCTGAAGGAGGCCATTGTTTACCCCTTATGAAAGCAATGGGAAGCAGAGTCTTTTTCTCCTACTTCCCAGAAGCAGAGTAAACATACCCTTTTGAATGAGCAATGCTGGTATGTTAGGCAAGTTTCCTATAAGAACCCAATTGCAACTTGTCTTTACTCTTTCTGGATGCCTTCAGCTTATACTGCCCTTATCTCTTTCCTATCTCCTGATAGCCCTCCTTAGACATTTGACATGGTTTCCTGATGACAGCCTGTCTTGACTCATTGTTTAATTGCTGTGCAGTGCTCAAACTTCTCCTTCAGGCAAACAGCGTAAATACACAGCACATTCTTTAGAAATTGATTTAAAGTCTTGCTCTCTATAAACAAGTACCTTTTTTGTATAATGATGTATTTTTCTCTGGGTAGATACCCAGTAGTGGGATTGCTGGATCAAATGTTTTTTCTACTTTTAGTTCCTTAAGACGTCTCCACAATGTTTTCCATAGTGGTTGTAATTCACAATTGCAAAAATGTGGAACCAACCTGAATGCCCATCAATGAATGAGTGGATAAAGAAGCTATGGTATATATATATATATATACCACATATAAAATATATGATGGAATATTACTCAGCCATAAAAAGGAATGAATTGTACTCACAGCAACCTGCATGGGATTGGAGACTATTATCTTAAGTGAAGTAACTCAGGAATGAAAAACAAAACATAGTATGTTCTCACTCGTAAGTGGGAGCTAAGCTATGAGGATGCAAAGGCATAAGAATGGCACAATGGACTTTGGGGACTCAGTGGGAAAGAGTGCGAAGGGGGTGAGGGATAAAAGACTACAAATTGGGTTCAGTGTATACTTCTTGGGTGATAGGTGCACCAAGATCTCACAAATCACCACTTACTCATGGAACCAAATACCACCCATTTCCCAGAAACCTATGGAAATAAAAAATTTAAAAATAAATAAAGTCTTGGTCTCTTAAGAAGCTGAACTTTAAAGTATGGTGTTTCCTACCTATTCATTAAACAGTGTTTCTCAAACTTTATCTGAAAGATTTGTTGTAAATATCACTGAGTCACACTCCCTGAGTTTCTGATTATGATTCTGCTAGAATTTGCATTTCTAACAAGTTCCCAGCAGCTGCTGCCAACCCTGGAACCACCCTTGGAAAATCACTGCTTTAGGGAATGTATCCTTTTTACTTTGCTTTGTACTATGTGATATAAACGCTTGTATTTTATATCCCTTGAGAAATAAAGATGTCTTTGTTTGCAACTCAGTTACCCAGAGTGCAAAATGGGTGATAAGCCAAGCAAATGTGATAAGTACTTCTCTAAGTATAATGATGCTTTAAAAACAGCCAACCATGACGGAGTGCTCAGTTGCAAATGATGGTTCCTTTGCAGCTCGGTAGGCTGCCTCAGGTGTCATGCTCAGTTTTCCATCTCCTGCTTTTTGGTCTGCAACTATTTTCCTATGGGCAGCCCCTCAATCCCATGTTACATGTTCTGACCACATTCCGTTTTATTTTACTCCAGTCCTCAGGGAGCTATCTTCAGCATTCCATACCTAAGGACTCTTATGGATTTGAGAAAATTTAAAAATAGTCTCTCTTCCTCCCAGTATCTACTTTAAAACACATGAGTTTCATGTGCTTTAAAGTATAATGTATATATACTCTCATAGTATCATGAGTGTCTTAATGTGTATTGTGCACTTTTAATTCCATGGCAAGACTCTTCAAGTTAACATTACCTTCTTATTCCTATCCTCATAAGTGTTTGTGAGCTAGATTGCAGAAAATTTGACATTCAAAAGGCCTTGCTCTTTGAAAGAGAAAACGTATTGTGAGAAAATATACATTCATTTTGATGAATGAAGCAGAATCGGATGAGACCAAAAGTTTTGGTTAATCCATAATATTGTGGGAGATAAGTACAACCCTCAAAGTTTCTACTATTTCAAAGCCCTTGTTCCTTATTAGGTTTCTCAGGGCAAGTTTGATTACTGGATGAACCTGTCCCCTCAACTTCAATGTTATCTGCTTAATAGATCAGACATTATAAAGTTTGTTCTTTTTCCTGAATTTCTATTGAAACTAACGCCTTTGTCACTCATTATGCAATGTTTGGCTCTTCATTCTTTGCATGTGGAGACTGACTGGCCTACCTCTCTGCACATAGTAGTTTCCACAGATATAAAGTTGCAAATGTTTAGTTTTTCTTTTCCCTATTATAAGATTAAAATGATAAATAATGAGACTAAAAGAAAACAGAGAACTAACAAAGAGAAAGACTAATATTGTAATTAGTAAGCGGAAAAGAAGCAAGCGACTTTAAAAAAGACATCTTGCTTGGAATAGGTTGTGAAAACAGCTGCTCCAGAAACTACCACTCATATGTCCAGAACTAATAAAACTATTCTTCAGCTGTTTTCCATTGAAAAAAATGAGAAGAGGAGATTGCAAAAGAAAAACAAAAACAAAAACAAAAAACTGTGCACAAGTAACTACTCCAGACAAAGCTGCTGGCATTCTAAGTTCTTTGAAAGAAATACACCCTAAAAGTGTCATAAACAAAACCTCAGCTCCTCTTTCTTCTCTCAAATCCTTCACACCTCAAGATAAAGTAATACAAATTTCAGAGTTGTACTGCAGGTTTTATTTTTCTTTTTAATCATTTGTAATTAGGGAGATTTATTTGTTTAGTACAATGTGTCCAGCCAGTAACTTCCATGTGCCAAGCATCGAATGGCGTCTTGGGCCTGTAAAAGGGAGTAGTAATTAGAACTGGGATGAATCCCATTTGACAGAATGGTCCGATGTCAGTCCACACCCTTGTTCTTGAAATTCAGAGAAAAGTTAAATTGGTACAAAAATAAATTCTCTTGAAACATTTCCTCCCTGTACTTGACATTTTGGTGCTCTGGTTCTTTTGATGTTTAGCACCGAACACCGAGGAGTAAATAACAATGGGAACCGTTCTGAGAACACCACATAAACGTAATTTATAAAGCAGATGCTGCTAAATGCCCAGCAGTCTGCCATTTTAGACTGTTGTTGGAGTGATCTTTATGCTCTTGGATTGCAACTGCAATGTTCATCACTGTTAACTGAGGGTCTGGAGTAGTAAAGGCATATCCCATCAAATGTGAAGGCTATCTTACATTTGGCACTGGTTGCACAGTTCACTAACAGAGAGATTTAAACTGTATATGTTTGTGTGCCGCGTGTATATAGCTTAAAAATAACAATTACAAATACAATGTGCTTGAGGTCTTCAGAAAAAGAAATGTTTAAAAAGGAAAGAATGCCAGAGCTGGAAGGCTCTTAAAGTTCATGCTTTTTTTTTTTTTTTTTCCAGCCAGTCATTATATTTTTAAAAAAAACTGATGTCAAGAAAAGGAAATGATTTGTTCAAGGCCTCACAGTTTTTTCTGCCACTTTCTATTTAGAACCCCAATGAGATTTCAGCGACTTTCATTCTCTGCTATATCATTGCCAACACTTTTCAGAAATGAGACAGAAAAGAGGGCCATGAATCAGGCTGAAGAGTCCAGATGAAGAGGATTAGCTGTTGCAGAAAGAGCTGCATGTATCAGAAGGCACGCCTGTGGTAGTGGCACGAGGGTGATCCTCCACCCCTGCCCCATCCTGCTCAGCTGGAGCCACCACCAGTGATTGCCGGCAGAAACAATCTGCACTGTGTTCAGGGAAGCATTCCTCCTTCATCTCAACCTTATGCTTGTTCCCATTTACCAAGATATCTAAAGTTGTTTTTCCTTCCTAAGGGTCAGAAATGCTCACTCCCATTTAAGATGATTTTTCAAAAGTCGACAACTCCATGTCCAAGACTAGATAACAAAACTCTTTCCCAAAGGTCAAAATCCAACACAGTGAGCCTTGCTCATGGCACCGATTACTTTTTCAAAGACAGTGAACCAAGGGTGAAATGCAGGGAGGAGTCAGCAAAAAATGCTGACACCCAAAGAATAACCAGACTGTCAGAACCACAATGTGGACCTAGGGTTTCATTCAGCATTTTTCTCAATCTCTCAAACCTTTGACATTTTTTTTTTTTTCTGACCAAATGTAGGAAAATAAGTCTTCCAGAACAGAGAGCAGAATATCTTTTCCGAAACATTAGATTAGGCAGGCTGACTGGGGATCAAAGCAGTTTTTAATGGGATATGGGATTAATGATAAGACTCTGTAGTAAAGGAAAAAAAAAAAAAGGAAACAAATTAGCTGAAGTTGAATTCAAGGTCAAGATAACCTAACATTATCCCAGAAAAAGTTAACTTCCTCAATCAATCTTTGTCTGAAAGGTTTTGAATAAAAATAATAGCATGCAATTAGTAAATAGATATTTTAGAAATCCCCAAAGATTTGAGGACATGAAGTTTCTTTTTTTAATATCAAAAACATTAGGGGAGAGTGCAAACTCAGGCCCCCACTACCATAAAGTATGCAGTCGAGCGTCTCACATTTGGGGAAATATCAGGAATCAGCACCTCGGAGACAATGGTTAAGTCTCACTCTGAGAAAACCACCTTTGTGATCATGGGATCCCTCCTGCTAGGTACATATTATGCATGATGTTTCTTGAAAAAAAAGGAAATTTAAGAAATGAATGGAATCAAGTACCTTATCTCGTAAAGAACTATAATACTATTGAGTGGTAGGAGGCCAAGAACTGTGTAGAAGAAACATTCTTAAACTGGGAATATTTTAGTATGGTGGCAAAATATGAATGAAACTTAACCTTGATAAAGAAAATGAAACTACCATAAAAGAAGATATTTTATTTTTCTAGGGTTAGAGCTCACAGAATATAGCAGGCATCTGGGAATATCTTCCAGTAAGAGAGTTCATGGGAAGTATGTATGCAAAGTGATGGAAGTGCCCATTTCCTGCCACTTGCTATGGCTCAGACTCTGGGTTACAAGTTTACAAATGATATCTAATTTAATCCTTAAAACAACCCAGTGACTCAGGTGTTTTCACTTCTATTTTACAGGTAAAGAAAATAGAGGTTTAGAATGGTTAAGTAACATGTCTAAAATATTACAGCTGGTAAGTATAGGAGCTAGAATTCCAGTTCTTATCTGTCTAGCTCCAAACATTTTTACTTTCGCTGCTGCTGGATTGCTGTGTCTGTATCCCTGGTCTTCTTTAACAATTTCTTCTTTAACCAAGTTCAATCCAAATACCTATCAGAAATATCTGTAAATCTGGAAAGTTAAACCAATTCTTTATTTTATTTTATTTTATTTTTGAGATAGATTCTCACTGTGTTGCCCATGCTGGAGTGCAGTGATGGGCAACACTGCAGCCTTCACCTCCTGAGCTCAAGTGATTCTCCTATCTCTGTTTCCTGAGTAGCTGGGACTACAGGTACACCCCACTATGCCTGGCTATTTTTTTTTAAACATTTTTGTTTTTGGAGAAACAGGGTCTCACTATGTTGCTTAGGCTGGCCTTGAAATTTTGGGTCCAACTGATCCTCCAGCCTTGGCTTTCCAAAGTACTGGGATTAGAGATGTGAGACACCACCCCCAGCTAAACCAATTCTTTTAAATTTCTCTGGGCTGGGTTTGATAGTTACTAATCAAAACACTGTGACCCTGAAATAGATTGAGATTTAAAATACATTTGAATTGTACGATGTTTTGCATATATATGTAAAAATACGCATAGCTTACTATTTAAAAAATATCATCCATCTACATTTTAAAATTTTCTAGAATATTTATATGAGGTTACTATTTTTAAAACTATGTCATGCTTTTCATCTAGCTTTAGTGTTTGCTAGCATAAGCATATTCATATTAGATTAACATTCCATTGGGTTCAGACATTTGTTTCAGCTTCGGTGAGTGCCTGTTAGTCACATTAGAAATCTGTTATTGACATTTGCTATTTAACAAGCCCATTATTTGGCAAGTGTTTTCTTAAAAGTGGCCAGTTAAAGAACTGTCTGTGATTTGGGTAGATTGTCTGAATAAATGTGGTTATGATGTTGCCCATAATCAGCTCAAAATTAAGCTTACATTTTATTTACGAGTTGGCAGTTGACACCAGTCTGATGAGAACAATGCTGCCATTGGAAAAATGCAGACCAAATATCAAAGAGAAGCAGTTTTTTGTACATTCCATTTAGATACAGCTTGAACTAAAGGGCTCTCATTTGGCTCTGGTGATGGGGGTCCATGGTTCACCTTTAAAACTGATATGGTCCTTACCAACCTCATATTCTTTACAAAATCTTTGGTCAGTTTGCAATCCCATTGCATACTCAAACACATTGGTAAGCTGACTATCATGCAAATACATCACAGTGTTCGAAAGATGGGTGATGATTTGGTGCAGAGCAGCGGGTAACTGTGTCCCCTGATAGGTACTGGGTAAAGGTGGGTAAAGGTGGGTAAAGGATTACAGAAAAGGTGCTATATGCTATGGGTTTGAAGGCTTTGGAACACGCATCAGGAGCGCAAAGCCATGCATCAGAATTTACTTTTGAGCAATTTTAATTATGTTTTTTTTACTTTTCCAGTAGAAATTAACTGTTATTTGTCCTTTTCACACAGAAAACCTTTTCATCCTCTTTCCCCACGTATTACTGTAGAATGTATGTTGGGCATCTCTGGGCATTGACTCTTAGGCTTGTCATTCTTCAGACATCCCAGGCTGCTGGAAACTTGACTGAGGACCAGGCAGGGTGAATGATCTGTTCCGGGAGACAACATCTTCTTTTTGTATAGCCTGATTTCAGGAGAAAAAGCAGTTTCTGAAGAACTGGCCCTGGAAATCAGCATACTGCAAGTGAGAATGATATTGTTAAATCCACTGACAACAACTTAGCTCTCTTTCCATTCCTCAAGTCACTTCTTATCCCTAATGAGGCCACCATAGCAAAGAAGCTGGACTGTGGCTACTAGATTACCATGTTTAGCTTGGTTAAGCTTCAGAGTCTAATGATGACTGCATACTTCTACCCTACCGATACTGGCCAGGGAGCTCTTGTGGGCACATCCATACCCATTGTGTTAGGGTTCTCTAGAGGGACAGGGCTAATGGTATAGAGGTATATATGAAAGGGAGTTTATTAAGGTGTATTGACTCACATGATCACAAGGTGAAGTCCCACAATAGGCCATCTGCAAGCTGAGGAGCAAGAAAACCAGTCCGAGTCTCAAAACCTCAAAAGTAAGGACACTGACAGTGCACCCTTCAGTCTGTGGCCAAAGGCCTGAGAGCCTCTGGCAAACCATTAGCATAGATCCAAGAGTCCAAAAGCTGAAGAACTTGGAATCCAATGTTCAATGGCAGGAAGCATCCAGCATGGGAGAAAAATGGAGGCCAGAAGTCTTAGCCAGTCTAGTCCTTCTATGTTCTTCTGCTTTTATTCAAGCTGAGCTGGCAGTTCATTAGCTTGTAACCACCCAGATTGAGGGTGGGTCTGCCTTTCCCAGTCCACTGACTCAAATGTTAATCTCCTTTGGCAACACCCTCGCTGACACACCCAGGATCAATACTTTGCATCCTTCCATCCAATCAAGTTGACACTCAATATTAACCATCACACTCATCTTGTAGATTAGAAGGGCACACTAAGTTCTGGACTATGGTTTGAGAGAAAGATCACTGTTATCCTATTAGCTATGAACTTTATTTTGTAGGAATTAAAAGGGTAATTGTATAATTTAGGGGGACAGCAGACAGTTATTGGTAGCCTACGTAATAAGCTTACAATTTGACTTTGTGATGGAGGGAAAAACATTTTCCAGTTGGGCTTGCTTTTTCTGGCAGGACTACACTAAGAGATCTCAAAGCAGTTGAGATTTACCTAACAATTGTGGTTCTTTGCCTTTTTTCCACTGTAATACATACACTCACATATGAAACAATTTCATAGGTGAATGTGGATTTAGACAGTTAAATTACTGTTGCAATAAAATAGATTTTTGGATAATGCATAAATTACATCTCCTAGCTTCTAATGTTTTTCTTCCAAAACTCCTTTGTCACACACCTGTGTATCTCAACTTCCCAGATGAGAAGAGATAAATGTAAAACAGTAATGGACTTTTTCTGTGCCCACATGGTGTTTCTGTCTTAGACTGACACAAATTAAAAGACCAAGGACAGATGTCCAATGATGTAAGTGGAGGTGATAGAGTGGGGAGGACACACTAGTCAGTATGTGTTTTTTTGCTTGGGATAAAAGTTTTTGAGAAACTGAAATGTGAGTTGGAGGGTATATTGAATGAAGCCTCTTGCTAGGTGTACCCATGGAATTGTTACTGTACATATTTACATATGAGGTGTAGCATAATAAAAAAGGTGGAAAATTCCTATTAAATGAATTTGCTTTACAATGATCATAATCTCAATGAAGAATGTAGTGATGTTACAGTGAGTTTTGTCTTTCTAGATTTGTGACAATTTGGGCTTGTCTTTAGTAAATTATTGATGGGTCAGAGTTGGTCTTGCGACTGGCATCTGGAGAACAATGTAATTTCAGACATTCATGAGAAAAGAGAAGATGTTGGAATTATATATAAATGTAGCCTGAGAGTGACATTCTTTTTCCTGTTGGTACATGGAAGCATAGTTATTTGAAGAACAATATTTCAAATATATGGTCCTTTGAGTAGGAATGCTACTGTGTTACCCATAATTTTTGAGATTTTTTTAAAAGCTAAAATTAGCAAAGTTTTTTGGTATTTGTTTTCAGCTACTCTGAAGACAAGCTAACTTTCTCTTTCAACATATATTGCATGTTTACAAAAGCCTTACCTAGTATTGCATAAATATGATGAGAGTCATGAAACCTGAATTTTATCGTTATTTATCAATTATTTATGAAGCCCCTACTACATGTTCTGTATTGAGAAACAAGGATGGAGTAGACTAGTTTCTGTCATCAAAAGTAGTAAAACCTTGCGGATTATAATTATCTATCATTGTGAGACATCTGCCCACCTCATATAACGCATAAATATACATAGGTATGGGTTCATAAACACACTTTTGTTTTAAGCTTATATAAGTAGTATGCTGAATTTATCATCTTGAAACTCCGTTTTTGTGCTGATTTTAAATTGCTGTTATTCTTTGTTGTTTAATTATTGTAAATTATCCCCTTATACAAATATATAAAATATATTTATTTCTTTTTTGATTAGTCAGAATTTTGGTTGTTCCAGTTTTTGCTGTTATCAACAAAGATGTGAATATTCTCGTCCATGTCCCTTATGCCTATGTGTGTTAAAGTTTCCAGGAAGAAACTTACGTGGTCATAGGAAAAATGCATTTTCAACTTTATCAGCTAATGCCAAATCATTTACCAAAGAGTATGTACCAATTCACGCTCATCAGCAGCATAAGAGAAGTAAAATAGCCTTATTGCCAGACTTCCAAATTTTTTGTCAGTTGAATGAACATGAACTGGTGTCATATGATTGTTTTAGTGATAATTGTCCAGAATTCTTTGAGTTGTGTTTAATATATTTATTAATACTTTTAGTTTCTTCCCCATGAATAATATTGACCTTTTGGTCATTTTATTTGCTTTGGATCACTCTTTTATTACTTATCGACTTGATCATTATTCTTTATATAGTAATCTAAATACTAATTATTTGCAATTTGTGGATAAATATCTTTTCCCGGTTTATCATTTTTCTTTCATTTTTGTTTATAGTGCCCTATCCTACTCAATTCAGTATATTTGAGCTTACCAATCATTCTCCTTTGTTTTGTTCCTTTTTCTCATTCAAAAAATATATTACTACTCCAGTTCATAAATTATGTTCTCCTATATATGTTTCTGAAGTCTTTAGAATTTTAGTTCAAATATTTGTTAATAACTCATCTGGAATATATCTAATGTTTGGTTTTTGTGCTACTTTTTTCATACATTTTATTTCTATGCATGTTACAAACTACATAATGGATTATTATTTTTGCTTTAAGTAGGTAATTATTTTTTAAAGAAATTAATAACTAAAGCATTTCATACTTGCCATTTCCAATGCTCTTCTGTTCTTTCTGTAGACCTGTGTTTGTATCTGGTATCATAACTTAAAGCTGAAGTACTCCCTTCACCAATTTTTGTAGTGCCAATCTGCTGCCAATGAAGTCTTACCAGCTTTGTTACTCTGAAAATGTTTTTACTTCACCTTTATATTTGAAGGCTATTCTACTGAATATAGAATTTTAGGTTAGCAGTGACTTAAAAGATTTTTTAGCTCTTTAAAAATACTGTTTCATTGTCTTGTAGGATGCATTATTTCTCATATGATGTCAGCATTCATTCTTATTTGTATTTTTCCCCTTTGGTTCATTCTCTGTCTCTCTTTCTCTCTCTTCATGTGTATGTTACACACACACACACGGAAAAGCCAACGGTGTCGCTCTGGTAGGAGTCCGAAAATTTGACAATTGGTAGTGCTGATGGTGTAAGTCCCAGTCTAAGGGCAAGAGAAGGCTGATGTAGCAGTTCAAGCAGTCAGGTGTAGAAAGAAAATTCTCTCTTCCTCTACCTTTGTGTCCTATCCAGGCCCTCAGTGGATTGGATGATGCCTATCCACATGGAGAGGGATATCTGCTTTACTCAGCATACTGATTCAAACATGAATCTCTTCTAGAAATACCCTCACAGACACACCTGAAATACTGTTTAACCAAATATCTGGGCATCTTGTGATCCAGTGAAGTAGACACATGAAATTAGCCATAACACATACCCATTCTCTTTTTCTTCTCTTTGGTTATATTTCAGGGCTTCCTCTTTCCCATATCCTATCTAAAACCGCCTTCCTTCCCTCCTCTCTTTCTTTCTCTCTCTCTTCTTTCTTTCTCCTTCCTTCCCTCCCTCCTTCTCTTTTTCTTTCTCTTTTAATCTTCTATCTTTCAAAAGAATTTACCCTGTTGGTTATACTGCTTCTCTTTGAGAATTGACACTTTATTTTATTTATAATTAATTAACACATAATTATATATATTTATTGGATACAATGTGTTTCAATGCATATACACATAGTATAATGACCAAATTGGGGTAATTATCATATCCATCACTTTTAAAATTTATTATTTCTTTGTTGTGACCATATTCAAAATATCTTCTAGCTATTTGAAATATGCACTGCATAGTTATAGTAACGCTCTTGTATTTCTTAATGATATTCTTACTGGCAGCAATTAAATATCCTCAGATCTATTCAACTCTTTAAAAAACACATTTTACCCCACCACCTTTTCCCTCTGTTATCTTAGTTTTCTCTCATTTCCTAGCATGTCTTTCAAGAGAGTTGTATCTACTTGCAGTTGCTATTTCCTCAACTCTCCATCCACTCCTTAATCTGTTCCAACCTGACTGGCTAAAGTAACCAACCACCTCCATGCTACCAAATGCATTGGAGATTTAAAATTCTTTGTAAGTGTCTCAGCACAATCTGACATCATTGAATACGCCCCATTTATTTAAATGATCCCTTTATTGGTTACTGAAATAATACATCTTTCTGGTTTCCTTTCCTACCTCTTTGGCAATTACTCTCTTGTCTTCACTGGGGGCACATTCTTTTCATATTGTGTCCGGAACTGGTGGGTTCTTGGTCTCACTGACTTCATGAGTGAAGCCACGGACTCTCGCGGTGTGTGTTACACTTCTTAAAGATGGTGTGACTGAAGTTTATTCTTTCAGACGTTCAGATGTGTCTGGAGCTTCTTCCTTCTAGTGGGTTCGTGGTCTCGTTGTCAGGAGTAAAGCTGCAGACCTTCCTGGAGAGCGTTACAGCTCTTAAAGGCAGCGCGTCTGGAGTTGTTCATTCTTCCCAGTGGTTTTGTGGTCTCTTTGGCTTCAGAAGTGAAGCTGCAGACCTTTGCCGTGAGTGTTACAACTCATAAAGGCAGTGTGGACCCTAAGAGTGAACAGCAGCAAGATTTACTGCAAAGAGCAAAAGAACAAAGCTTCCACAGTTCAGAACTGGACAGAGCAGGTTGGCGCTGGCTGGCTCGGGCAGCCTGCTTTTATTCCCTTATCTCACCCCACCCACATCCTGCTGATTGGTCAATTTTACAGAGAGCTAACTGGTCTATTTTACAGAGAGCTGATTGGTCCGTTTTGACAGAGGGCTGGTTGGTGACTTTACAATCCTTGAGCTGGACAGCGTGCTAGACTGAAAAGTTATCCAAGTCCCCACTAGATTAGCTAGATACAGAGTACCAATTGGTGTATTTACAAACCCTGAGCTAGACACAGAGTACTGATTGGTGTATTTACAAACCCTGAACTAGACACAGACTGCTGATTGGTGTATTTACCATCCTCTACCTAGACATAAAAGTTCTCCAAGTCTCCATCTGGCTCAGGAGCCCAGCTGGCTTCACCTAGTGGATCCCACACAGGGGCTGCAGGCAGACCTGCCCACCAGTCCGGAGCCTCGCCTGCACTCCTCAGCCGTTGGGCTGTTGATGAGACCAGGCTCCATGGAGCAGGGCGCAGCCCCATCGCTCCAGCAGCGCTGGAGCCCACGGCAGTGGGGAAGCCCAGACATGACGGGCTGCAGGTCCCCAGCCCTGCCCCGCCGGGAGGCAGCTAAACCCTGAGAGAATTTGAGTGCAGCGCCGGCTGGGAGGCACTGCTGGGGGACCCAGCACAACTTCCGCAGCTGCTGGCCCAGGTGCTAAGCCCCTCTCTGCCCCGGGCCGGTGGCGCCCTGCCGGCCACTCTGTGTGTGGGCCCGCTGAGCCTGCGCCCCTGCCGGCGAGAACTCACACTGGCTAGCCAGCGCTGTGCGCAGCCCGGGTTCCCTCAGGCGCCTGTCCCTCCACACCCTCCGCAAGCAGAGGGAGGCGGCTCCTGCCTCAGCCACCCCAGAGAGAGGCTCCCACGGTGCGGTGGCGGGCTGAAGGGCTCCTCAAGCTCTGCCAGAGTGGACGTGGAGGCGGAGGAGGTGCTGAGAGTGAGGGCTGCTAGCACATTGTCACCTCTCAATATTGGCCATTAATTACTGGAATTATTTGAATTTCATATATAGATCTTTTTTCTTTTCATAATCTTTACTTTTATATTAGAAAATCTCATCTTTTGTTTGTTTGTTTTTTGAGACAGAGTCTCACTTTGTTGCACAGGTTGGAGTGCAGTGGCGCCATCTTGGCTCACTGCAACATCTGCCTCCAGGGTTCAAGATCGTGTCTCTGTCACCAGAGTAGCTGGGATTAAAGGTGGGCACCACCACACCTGGCTAATTTTTGTAGTTTTAGTAGAGATGGGTTTTCACCATGTTGACTGGGCTTGTCTTGAACTTCTGACTTCAAGTGATTCGCCTAACTCGGCCTCCCATTGTGGTGGGATTACAGGTGTGAGCCACTGCACCCAGCCAGGAAGTTTTATTTTTAACAATGGCTTCAGTTACCATGTACCTATTTGTTTATAGCTCTTGGATTTTTTTCTGTAGTCCAGAATTCTTTTCTGAACTCCAGACACATATTGGACTATACACTTAATATTATCCATCAGATATCTGAAAATATTCTCAAACTTCAAAGGTACAATATCAGTCTCATGATTTTGTTACATCAAATATAATCCTTTTCAATTATTTTTTATATGATGTATGGGATCATTATTCATCCATTTCGTCATGTTCAAAATCTAGGGGTCAACTTTTATCTTCCCCCACCCTCCCACATAAATCATATTTATTACCTAGTTAATTTTAAAATAGATGTTCATTCTATAATATCTTTATGTCCAAGTCTATTTATATCAACAGAAACTTAGTTCAAGTTGCCATTTTTCCTTGTCTGGACCACTATAATTATTCCCTGCCTGTTTTAAGATATATGTTTAACAGTATGTACATTGAGACTTTTAATTGTTTCAGAGTTTTTGCCAAAGCTCCAAAGCTGAGAACAACAAGTAAAAGATACCCCTTAATGCTGATGTGCTGCTAGACATCTTTGTAATGTATTAGATAAAAAAATTTATGATTCCATACAGCTTATGTAAGAGAATTCTGGAGTTTATTGAGAAAATGTAGAGAAGGAGAGAACATGTTTCCAGGGCCCTGGTGCCTTCAATAAGAAAACATTTCCTATAGTTTTTAGGGTTGATAAATTCTCAGTACATTTAACCTGGCAGGGATACTACAGATTTTTAAACGACATTGTGGCTATTGTAGAGCTATTTTTAATTGCTTACCTCTCTCCTGAGACTCTTGCCCTTTCCTTTGACGTTAAGCTTCATCTGACACTTAGAGATTTTGCTGCCTTTCAGCTTCTGAATTGTCGGACATTTCTGTACAGAGATTAGCATGATTTTTACAGGCAATATTCTGTAGCCCTTTTTCACCCAAAAGTTCCTGTGTCTTCCAAAAATAACCTCAAGTATTCTCCCTCTAAATATAACAGGTATGTAAGATTATGAAAGGAAACAAGGGAAGAAATCCCTTTCAATGTTTCAATTCCCTTGTACATGAGCTGTCTGGCACTTTGACTATGGGAACTGCTAACTCAGTTTGTTTGCTGACAAAATATACTTTGCAGAATTATCACACAGTTTCATAGTTTAAAAGTCAGATGGCAATATATCTCTTCTGTACCTAGTTGCATTCTTGTGGTTACTGATTGTTTGACAATATTAGCAAATTTTTATGTCATCCATATTTCCAGCATGGCCTCCAATGTGAAGCTAGATTCTTAATTTCACAAAACTCTTCCAGATAAAAAGGGTTAAACGAGATATGTCAAGCAAGAATTAAAAGATAGAAAATTAATGCTGATTCTTTCAGATAGCTTGTTTTTTTTTTTTTTTTTTTTTTATCATCTCTACTAAGCCAAGTGGCATTTGGTGTCAGAATTTTTCAGAAAGCACTAGTATCAAAGACATCTACAGAGTGGGAGGCTGTAACATGACTGTGAGTGTAACTTTTTCCATCCGTAGAATTGTTCATAAATTGTAATAAAATACCTCATGGGCGGAGCAAGATGGCCGAATAGGAACAGCTCCAGTCTTCAACTCCCAGCGCGATCGACACAGAAGACCGGTGATTTCTGCAGTTTCAACTGAGGTACTGGGTTCATCTCACTGGGGAGTGCCGGACAATCGGTGCTGGTCAGCTGCTGCAGCCCGACCGGCGAGAGCTGAAGCAGGGCGAGGCATCGCCTCACCTGGGAAGCGCAAGGGGGAAGGGAATCCCTTTTCCTAGCCAGGGGAACTGAGACACACAACACCTGGAAAATCGGGTAACTCCCACCCCAATATTGCGCTTTAAGCAAACAGGCACACCAGGAGATCATATCCCACACCTGGCCGGGAGGGTCCCACGCCCAGGGAGCCTCCCTCATTGCTAGCACAGCAGTCTGTGATCTACCGGCAAGGCAGCAGCCAGGCTGGGGGAGGGGCGCCCGCCATTGCTGAGGCTTAAGTAGGTAAACAAAGCTGCTGGGAAGCTGGAACTGGGTGGAGCTCACAGCAGCTCAAGGAAACCTGCCTGTCTCTGTAGACTCCACCTCTGGGGACAGGGCACAGCTACACAACAACAACAACAACAAAAAAGCAGCAGAAACCTCTGCAGACGCAAACGACTCTGTCTGACAGCTTTGAAGAGAGCAGTGGATCTCCCAACACAGAGGTTGAGATCTGAGAAGGGACAGACTGTCTGCTCAAGCGGGTCCCTGACCCCTGAGTAGCCTAACTGGGAGACATCCCCCACTAGGGGCAGTCTGACACCCCACACCTCACAGGGTGGAGTACAACCCTGAGAGGAAGCTTCCAAAGCAAGAATCAGACAGGTACACTCACT